>NC_049211.1:35231842-35351842 GCF_013347855.1 Anguilla anguilla
ATTAACATTGCTGTCAAAACAAAATGGAGGGAAAAAAAAAACCCCACTCTTCCAGACACCTTGTGACTTGAGCAGAGTAAATGAACATTAATGTAGCTGTCAGGAGCCACAAAGCCCGCACTGAGGCTCCGGAAGGATCCGCTTACCCGTATCGGGCTGGTTAGGACGTCTTTGGCTCTCAAAAATTTTGCAACAAATGTTTACAAATTGTCTTCGTGAAAACGGTAAGAAATTGAACGGAGGAGGCGTTACTAACATGAGACCCATAGCTTGACAGCGATTAGAATATCGCGATTCTGTAGGAGACTTCCTGTGAGGTCAGAGTTCAAAGAGGACGAATAGGTGGTGCCAGGCTTGTTGGCATGGCTACCACGTCGCTTTATGGACTCACCATAGCGGCCTTGCTCACTGCAAGTGTTGGTCACTGCATGGTGTGCATTACAAAATGCAAACTGTACAAACGTATGAACGGATGTTGATCTGCATTTTGGCAGAAATGTTTTTGTTATTTTTTATAATTACCAACAAATTGAAGGATTTTTTTGTGGATCAGCCATTAAAATTGAAGCCATTCAATTTTTTTGTCGATTAACTGATTAAAAATAATGATCTTCGCATCTGTGTGTTCATATGTGCCTGTACCGTATATATATCATTGTTTATGACGGTGCCTGCGTGCACTTCCACATATATGTATATGTACTGCATGAACACTCATGTTCTATATGTATGTATGCGAGATTCTGCATCAGCATCTCCACGGCGACAGCTGTGTCGAGTATGATTATTGAGCGGGTGACCTCCCGGTGACCCCGGCGATGTGCGAGTAAAGGGCAGGGAACTGGCGCGTTTGGCGGCGTGACGGCCATCAGAGCCGTCGCCATGGTGATGGATGGGAGCGACCGTTATTAAAGCTGAATTAGAGAGGGGGGGGGCGGGGGGTGGGGGGGGGGGGGTGCGCTGTAAATGATGTTGCAAATGGGGGCTCAGCACAGACTGAGGAGCCGGATGGCGTGGCGTCACTGTCATCAGTCTTTATTACTCTCCTGGGGGAGAGAGAGGGAAGGAGGCAGGGAGAGAGCGAGAGAGAGAGAGAGAGGGAGCGAGAGGCAAGGAGAGAGAGAAAAAGAGGGTGAGAGAGGGAGGCATATAGAGGAAGAGGGAGAGAGAAAGAGGGAGAGAAGGAGGGTGAGAGAGAGAGGGACAGAGCGAGGGAGGGAGAGGGAGTCAGGGATGAGAGAATGATTAAGAGAGATGGAAACGAAGGATGGGACAGAGGGAATGAGGGAAAGAAAGGACAGAAGAAGAGGTAAAGAGAGGGATGGAGAGAAAGAAAAAATAACTGAGTGAGAAGGAGGAAGAATGAAGGAAATTTAAAGAGAGGAGCCACAGACCCCAGCGTGCCACTGTACTCTGACTCTGTGAATCCCTGCCACTGTACTCTGACTCTGTGAATCCCTGCCACTGTACTCTGACTCTGTGAATCCCTGCCACTGTACTCTGACTCTGTGAATCCCTGCCACTGTACTCTGACTCTGTGAATCCCTGCCACTGTACTCTGACTCTGTGAATCCCTGCCACTGTACTCTGACTCTGTGAATCCCTGTCACTGTACTCTGACTCTGTGAATCCCTGCCACTGTACTCTGACTCTGTGAATCCCTGCCACTGTACTCTGACTCTGTGAATCCCTGTCACTGTACTCATCTGACTCTGTGAATCCCTGCCACTGTACTCTGACTCTGTGAATCCCTGCCACTGTACTCTGACTCTGTGAATCCCTGCCACTGTACTCTGACTCTGTGAATCCCTGTCACTGTACTCCTCTGAGTGTGAGTCCCTGCTCCCTGTGAGAGGTCTCCCTGCAGGGCGGTCTCCTGCTCGCCCCATATCCTCCCCCTGTCCTCCAATGCTGCCCCATGTGAGGGTCAGACACACAGTGAACAACAGTGTGGCTGGAGTGGGCCCCACAGATCAGGCACAGTGAACCACAGTGTGGCTGGAGTGGGCCCCACAGATCAGGCACAGTGAACCACAGTGTGGCTGGAGTGGGCCCCACAGATCAGGCACAGTGAACCACAGTGTGGCTGGAGTGGGTCCCACAGATCAGGCACAGTGAACCACAGTGTGGCTGGAGTGGGCCCCACAGATCAGGCACAGTGAACCACAGTGTGGCTGGAGTGGGTCCCACAGATCAGGCACATTGAACCACAGTGTGGCTGGAGTGGGCCCCACAGATCAGGCACAGTGAACCACAGTGTGGCTGGAGTGGGCCCCACAGATCAGACACAGTGAACCACAGTGTGGCTGGAGTGGGCCCCACATATCAGGCACAGTGAACCACAGTGTGGCTGGAGTGGGCCCCACAGATCAGGCACAGTGAACCACAGTGTGGCTGGAGTGGGCCCCACATATCAGGCACAGTGAACCACAGTGTGGCTGGAGTGGGCCCCACAGATCAGACACAGTGAACCACAGTGTGGCTGGAGTGGGCCCCACAGATCAGGCACAGTGAACCACAGTGTGGCTGGAGTGGGCCCCATAAATCAGGCACAATGAACCACAGTGTGGCTGGAGTGGGCCCCACAGATCAGACACAGTGAACCACAGTGTGAATCTGCAACGCCTTTACCACACTCAAGGGAAACGTACACCACGCCACCATACTCATGAGTGTCCATGTGTCTGTGCATCTGTCTGTGTGTCTATGCGTCCGTCTGCCTGTATCTGTGTGCCTGTGTGTCCATCTGACTGTCTGTGTGTCTGTCTGACTGTGTCGCTGTGTCTGTGTGTCTGTGCTTCCGTCTGACTGTGTATCTGTGCGTCTTTCTGACTGTGTGTCCATGTGACTGTGACTGTGCCTGTGTGTCCATGTGTCTGTTGGTCCATGTAACTGTGCGTCTGTGTGTCCATGCGTCTGTGTGTCCATGTGCCTGTGCGTCTGTGTGTCCATGTGTCTGTGTGTCCTTGTGCCTGTGCCTGTGCGTCTGTGTGTCCATGTGTCTGTGTGTCCATGTGACTGTGCCTGTGCGTCTGTGTGTCTGTGTGTCCATGTGACTGTGTCTGTGCTTCTGTGTGTCCATGTGACTGTGTCTGTGCTTCTGTGTGTCCATGTGACTGTGTCTGTGCTTCTGTGTGTCCATGTGACTGTGTCTGTGCGTCTGTGTGTCCATGTGACTGTGTCTGACAGTGTGACCTCAGGGTGAATGAGCGAACACACTCAGCTCATTAAGCCAGCAGGACTCCTTATTACTGCACTGTATCAATCACCCCTTTTTCTTTTAATTATTTGCTTGTGTATTGATGTTGGAGTAAATGTCTCTCCCACTTTCTGGAAGTTTCCATCTTCATCATGGCTACGGCTCTCCTCTGCTGGGGGTCTGCTCATGGGTGACCAGCGCCCCCCTCCCCCACCCCGTCCCAACACTGGTCTTCCCCCTTTCAGTCTCCCTGACAACCTCCCTGCCCTCCATCTTGATCTCCACCTCCATGTGTGAGTTATTTAGTGTGATTTAATAAGTGCATAGTAATCATGCTTCCTTCTCTTTTTGTGGTTAAAGTATGCTGTAGTGCCCTTTTGTTTATAGATGATAATCTAACCCAGTTACAGCTACCAGCTACCCACACAGAGTATATTTGGGTTGTAGCAGTTCAGCATAGTTAGAACAGGTGAAAGGCATGGAAGAGACATTATCAGTAAAGACATTCAATGAAACCAAAGGCTACTCCTCAAGCACAAGAATCAAATTTAAAATGAGATTCAGATTCAAACTCATATTGTGCTTTATTGGAAAGACTTCACAAAATACAGTACGGCCAAAGAAGGACCACACATGCAGGATTTACTCAGGATTTATTCATTTTTTTCTCCACAGAGATGCTGCAGAACGTTTGGCCTGGGGTGCCTGCCCCTCTCCTCCAGGAGACTGACCACCTCTCCAGGTGGGATGTGCTTCACATTGTGGTGTCCACACCAGTCTGGTCTGGAGTCCCCACAAATTTGCCTGGAGTTTTCACTGGTCAGGTCTCTACCTGCTGATCATTTCCTTCAAGCCTTTTCAAAGATTACAAGACCCTTGCTGCATTGCCTGATAACCTTCCTGTCACCTTCTCACAGGACAATGGTGCTGGATTCCATGAACATTTTTCCCACATTCACTATAACGCATTCACCAGCAGCAACTACGCTACCATCGATGGCAACCATCGCACCTCTTCCAGCAACAGGACCCGTCTCCTACAGGCCCCACAAATAACACCAGCACCACCACCAACAGCAGTACAACGTCATCATCAGGACAAAAAACAGCAACCATTCAACCACACCAGATGCCACCTCCTACAATGATAAAAAATAACGACCGTTGCAATATTACCACCACAATAATAATAATAATAATAATAATAATAATAATAATAATAATAATAATGACATTGCTCTGCTCTGGAATGACTTCTCCACTAAATCAGCAGGCCACATTAAAAATTCATTTCCTCTAAAATGGGAGGCGGCAGGTTAAGAAATTAAGACCCTAACGAGGGTGTGTGTCAGGTGATAACTCAGCCCCACTCATCCAACCGCTTGCCTCTCTTATCTCCCTCAAACACCTGCAGCTCCAGCACCAGGGCCTGGGACTCCAGTTCTGAGCTGTTCATCAATCTGGACCTGCTCTTCATATATACAGGACAAGAGGGTAAAGAAAGCCCAGCTGGGGGGTGGGTGGGGGAGGGGGGGGGAGGTGGAGGGGGGTTTATAGAGCAAACATTAAGCAGACATTATCGGGTGATGGGCGGAGTTATTTACGAGGCTGCATTGCAGGCCTCATGCCTGAGTTATGCATGTATGAACAGGCTGCTGGACTGTTCCTGTTTATGGACAGATGTCTGTCTTCTCTCCCCCCCCCCCCCACCCCCCCATCCCCTTCCACCCGCTGTGACCGCAGGCCTGGGACGTGTGTAGAGCGGGAAGAGCTAAGGGATTAACTCAAAACTCAGAGAGACACCGTAGAAGCATACAGGTAAAGAATGATACAAGTATGACATTTCTAGATGTCCCCTTTACCCAGTAAGCATTTTTTATACGGGAAGTGTCATGCACATTTACCCTCCCCTGTCAACTGTTTCTGGCATCCCTTCCTGTTCCCACCTCCCTCTCTTTTCTTGTTTTCCTCCATTCAATCTGGGAGGGGGGGGGGGGGAGCTGTGGGGGCAGTCAACAAGTTTGTGCTTCTGGTCAGATAAAATGAGGTCTCCAGACTCAAATGTAATAAAATCATATGTTTTCATGGTTGTAAATCAAACTCATTTGAACTCTGAAAATGCCTTGCGTTGAATTATGTTTTTTGCTTTGCATGATGAGTTTTGTGTAGTTTTGCGTTCTGCCTTGGTTGCTGAAATATCAAGAAAGATGTATAAACAGCAAAACATTTCATGTTGTGAACAATGATCCATGCTATGATATTATTATAATTAATTTACTCACTATCTTAATTATGACTATGATCGCTAGTATTAAAATAGGGTTGAAAAGGGCGTCGCTCACCTCTTGGAAACACTTCTCGCGGCGTCCCACGGTGAGGTCTCATCTCAGGAAAGAGTTATTGGCATAACCATGCAGCCAGCAGGTTACTCCATCTAAATGCCACAACAGAAATGGCCGTAAAACCAGCAAATGATTTATGGACTCCGCGATCTGAGCGCTGCCAGGAGACCTCTTTCCGTAAAGCTCCTCCTCGCTGTTGCAGAGATCTGCCGGCGCATCCAATGAAATGCTGTCAGATGTGGGTGGGGCTTCCCGGATGATGGACATTTTCAAGGCCAGTAACAGATGGGCTGAAAAAAATAAAAAAATAGAAAACCACCCAAGGAAGTGGCTTGAACCCACAAAACGAAAGACTTAGAAAGCAGGGATTTCACAATGGCCAACTATTGAAGCCAGTTTTTATTTATTAAAAACTCTATTTATTAACTTTATTAAAGCTGTTTCGTGTCCACAGATGCCATTTCAAGATACGAAGTGCCTTACTGGTGATCTTTAAAGAATCCCAGCCCTCCTGCTTTTGTCAAGGTTTCTTCTGAATACTTTGTGAGTTAGTTTGGTGAATTATGTATCACAGCATCACAAACATACCATTTGTGACAACGAGTTGAACAAAAATGAACAAATAAAGACACAACAGACGACAAATCTGAAACATATTTTGATTCCCGGAGAGTCTGCTGCAGTTAGAAATACAATTTTTTAAATAATAATAAGGCATGAATGAGTACAGGGCTGACGGTCAGGAGGACACTGACCGTGTTTTAAGGGCCATGCGTACCCCTCCCTCCGAAAGCGTGCCCCTTTTTGATCCGCCAGCACCCTTCCTTACTCAGAGCTCAAGCAGGTCAGCAAACAAAAAGCAATTATGCTGGCCAGCTGCTGCGAGGGAGAGGGAGCTCGTAATTACAGAGAGGTGAGAGAGGTGGGGACAGCTTCATTCTAAACAGGTACTAAAAGCCCCATCAGTCATCCACCGCTGACAGCCTTCCCGGGTCACGTGACATCCACAGCGCTGTGCTGTATATTATAAGCTGTTGGGTGGAATGGAGGGTGGGGGGGGGGGGGGGTGGGTGGGAGCTGAGCTGATTGGCTGGCGGGCAGAAGCCCTTGCAGAGGTCAGCCAATCAGAGGCGATGACCTGACTATGACCTTGCATCACTTGACCTCTGAATGGCTGGAGGTCATCTCTGGATATCAGGTGGAGAGCAGGAGAGAGAGAGGGATGGAGGGAGGGAAAAACAGGCTAAAGCGAGGCTGAGACAGAAGGAAGAGTAAATAGGATGAGAAAGAACAGAAAAAAGATAGAACACCAACCAGGAAGGTTGTTAAGCTCTCGATTGCCTGGAGACCATATAAAGACATTTAAAAAATATGCTGAAAATGAAAAAAGTGTCCTATTGCCCTTCATTAAATTGTAGTCCTAGAGGACAAAGTATTAATAAAAATACATTTTGAGGAGTCCCATTTGTTCTGCAGAAATGTAATGAAATTCATTTTTGTTACGTTGCATCGCAGTAAACAGGCAAGTTTTGAATTTTTTAATAAATGTATATTTTATAGCTTAAATTACTGCTGAATCCATTATTCCCTAGTTAACGGAAACAATAATTACATTGAACTAGCAAAAAATATGCCTTTAATTTTTTCACCTTGTAGGATTCCTTTTTGTACACATGTACGTAAGCCTAGTAGGCGAAACTCCTTATTGCTAAAACAAAGCTTTTGAACGAGGGGTCAGTTTTGGATTCAAACCCCTCAGCCCCCAGGCCCCAGGTTCAATGTTTGCACCTCACAGCAGACAAATGTAGGACAAATAGGAACTGTGACCGTGGCATCATAAATACTGACCACAGAAATCACTGTGTTGCAATGACCACATCAATCTCCAGACATGAACCATCGAGTGAAAATGCGTTGCTTGAATTGAAGAAGGTAGTCCACCAGCACAGACCAAAAGATCCTGAAAGATTGTGTATGGAGGACTGGTCAAAGATGCCCCTCCGGTAAGACCGCTAATCTCATAAAACACTACAGAAAAGGACTCAGTGATGCTGGAAACGGGTGCCAATAATTTTAGCACCAATCTTTTTGAGAAGGAAAATTATTTCTTATTAAAGACCATATTTTACTCTGAACAAATGTATTAACATAAAAGAGTATATTTTCCCCATTCATCGAGTGTGCCAATGACGCTGGAGCGGACTGTACATTGTGGCTGTGTGTGTTCGCCGCATTGTGGCTCTGTTGACTCCTGCGTTAAAACGTGCTGACCCTCTGCCCGCCCCGCCCCGCCCGCCCGCCCCATCCACAGCCCCTCCGCCTGTCCCAGGGTGTCTCCCGGCGATTGATTAGTGAGAGTAATGAATAAGGAGACATGGGGGAAGGATATTCCTGGGCTCCGCGGTCGGCGGATGAAAGATGGGCCTCCATGCCGCGGGGGTAGGCGATGCTCTGTGACATGATGAGGAGGTAAAGTTCATGAACTGTGCCTCTATTCAGCGCCCAACAGTGATGGAAGGACTCCGCACAAAGACCGCGTGAAAGACGGACAGCGTGCTCAAAGCGCGCGGAGATGCACACACACACACACACACACAAAGACACACACACGCATGCACACACTCGCACACATACACACGCACACACAGACACACACTTTCTCCCCCTTTCCCCTCTCCATATGTCTGGGAGCACATCACCATGGCAACCTCACCCAGGGCAGCACGGTGGTGTGGGGTGGGGTGGGGAGGGGGTGACTTTATATAGCCCTATAGATATTGCGGGGCTTATTTACAATACAGTACGTTTAGTTTAACAGTGCGGCTATGGAGACGAAGGGGTTATAATGGACAGAAGCACCGTGAGTTTCGGTAAGGGGCTGGGTTTTTGCTGCCATAGACAATGCGCAGTTACACAGGGGGCTGCTGGGACACTGGAAATGCACACAATCGATCTTGCTGCATCTCCCCACCCGAGGTATCTCTGCTCCCGTACCGTAATTATGAGGGATGTGCGCGCCCTCTCTGTGTTTGGGTAATTGGGGTTCTCGCTCCTGTGTGCAGCCGTTACTTTCGACCAGGTCAGCCATTCTTCCGCTATCTGTGTTTTCGGGCTCATTTTCTTTTTAAAATGTTTTTTATTTTCTGAATTTAAAAAGAAAGACAAAATTCCTCGACGCGAGCAAAACGTTTAAAAGGCTTCTATGTGCGGGGGGTGAGCCCGCGAGGCGGGAAGTGAAATTCCATCCATCTTTCATAACCCCTCGGCACACGCGACATTGTCGGAGAGTTTGCCCTGGGGATATCTTTAAAAACGCTCCCAATCCCACAGTAGCTGATAACAGGAAGAAAAAAAAAACAAATAAAAAATGCTGGTTCTTTTTAATCCACTGGTTCTAAGAGGTTAAAATACTATGAAAATAACCTTGTCACTGATTCACCTCCGCGTCCGCATCATTTCCCCCGCCTCCGTCTCAGCCTCCGGACGAGCAGGCCTCTCCCCTCCCCCATTTTCAAGAGCAAATTTTCGCAGCTCACAGAAGTGCTGAGTGCAGCTGTTTATTTCACACACTGAAATTCGCTGAGGCTGGAATCTGTCCCCAAACATCTGTTCTCAGGAGGAGAAACAAGGGCTTTGTTTCTGCGCGTGTGCGTGTTTGCATTTGTGCCTGCACGTCTGTTGCTGTGCGTTTGCATGCGTGTGTGTGTGTGCGTGCGCAGCCTATGTGCGTGTCCCTTGTGTGCGTTTGCACGTATGTGCATGTGTCTGTATGTGTGTCTCTTGCTGTTTGCCTTTGCTAGTAGATTTGCATATTTGTGTAAGAGACAGAATTTGTGCTTTTCCATGTTCCCTTTTCTCAAGAAAAAACGATTGGCTTTTACTGAACAACTTCAATCCTTATTCCGTGCAATGTACTGAAAGAGAATAAATGAAAAGATAAAACCACTAAGCGCTCTCCGCCATTAAAAAGAGTCTTTCAAACATTGTTTTCTGTACTGGGCAATGAACATAACATACACCTTCACCCCGAAATGTTACTGAACCATGTAAGCGTCATGTGTGAATGAATGCCGGTGTGGGCATTCCAGAAAAACTTAGCTACTAGCTTAGGACGTTACAGAAATGTTTCACTTCCATAGCGAGAACAAAGCCATAATATTAACGTATCAAGCATGCAACACTAAACTTGTTTCACTTGTTCATACCTACGATAAAAATAGCAATACTTTAATTACATACGCATACATAATTAATCACAAACACAAAATAATTAACGTTTCTAAAAGCTCCTGTAGCTGTACGTGGACATTAAAATGTCGCAGGACGTTAACTTTAATTATTCACCTTTTCATTTAGGAAGCAACATAATGTTAGCTATAGCTTCTGTGGCTAGTAAGCCAAAGTTGCCAAAATCATACGCCCGCCAGGACTGCATACGTATGAACTTGAGCAACTCCCACACCAAGCTATTTCTTTCCGTGTTGACAGCCTCTTGTTCAGACAACAGATGCTGGCACCATCGTTACGTGTGAATGACACCAACCCGTTAAATAACGGATAGTCATTGATGAACTCGGATGCAATTTGGGGAATGGATTTATAGCTTATTTATTTTATTAAATATTTTGTATCACCTTCCAAAGTTAAAAATTAGCTAAGAGATTAAAACTCCATTGATTTGTTTAAAAGGAGTACAGAGGAAATGTGTTGTGCGGTTTTCTTTTCCTGTTGACAATTCTTTGCATAGCATAGTCCCCTGTTACTCAAATCACGGCCCTCGAGGTCCGAGCACTGCTGGTTTTACACCTTAAATTACCAGGGAGTCAGGTGTGAATGCGGTCTGGCCAATCGGTAGCACTAATATTATTGTTCAGCTAATTAGCTGGGGGAAGAGAAAACCAGGGACGGATTTGTATTTGAGGTCCAGATCTGAGTATCCATGGATAGTCTAATAACGAGCAGAAACATACGGGTAGGCATCAATGACGTAATGCACCTTGGCATCGGGCTCTGTGGCGCAATGGATAGCGCGTTGGACTTCTAGTCAAACACGAGAGAGGTTATTCAAAGGTTGTGGGTTCGAGTCCCACCAGAGTCGTCATTTAGGCTCACGAAGAGGGAATTCTCAAGCGGAAGCAGTCAAGAAATCATCGAGCCACTTAATCCATTAAAAAATCAAGCCATCCAAACAGCAGATGTGGGAAACCTATAGCCTGTTCAGTACCACCCGTATGGTAGGCCTAATGTTCCAAATTAGAGGGACTCGCATAATTGTATCCCTGTTGTCGTTATTTTAATAAAATTAGGATTTTAAAACAGCGTTGCCCATACAGTCACAGGCAATCTGACACCACAGGCTTTTTAATGGCTTCATCAAAAAGGAAAGATGGTTAAGCCAATCTTAATAGCACACGTTTTTTGCATATAATCCATTAAGTTAGTGGTCTGGTGTTCTTTTACCAACAGTAGTTCAAGAAAGCCATATTCGCATCCGCCGAAAACGGAGTTTCGCACAGTCGGAGAGAGGAAAAACTTTCGGGTGCTTTAGACGTGCGCGCTCCCGAAAAGCGCAAGCTCTAAAAGTATGTGACAGTTCACACAGGGGCTCTTAGTCATGCGAACAGTTCACCCAGGAGCTTTCAGTCATGCGAATGTGCGGTCTGTCCAAACTGCGGGTCCAGGGCTGGCCGGATAAAAGCTTTCTGTTACAATTTTAGAGCATGAGCATGACATATTATTGCACAATAATTTAAAAAATGCATATTGTTCAGGAACTAAAGTACAATCCAAACATTACGGTTAAGTTATATTCTTCCCTAGAGGCCTAAGAGGGATGAGATGTATTCTATCATAGTTGATTGAACGCTGAATATTTTTTTCAGTTTTCTACAGTACATGAAGTAATAAAAAAAATGGGTGCTCCATTTTATAATGGCCTTTCGCTGGAAAGAGATGCACGTTTGCCGCAGCGTTTTCAGAGGGGAGCTTCTCGGCTATGATTTGACAATCAGGGGAGTGTCCGGAATGCCAGGAACTCAAGCCGGGTGTCCCATAAGGACTAGCCCTTTCTGTCGACCGCATTCCTCCACAAACACCCAACTAGCTCTTTCCAGATATACCCCCCTGCCCCCTGTAGCAGGAGTTCCCAAACTTTCATAATTGAAAAGCGGAGCCCCCCTAAAAAATCCCTTCCTTTGGTAGAGGATCCCGATTTCAAAAAGATACTAACCTGTGAGACTTTTCCCTGGTCAATCTCCCACTACAAGCAAAAATTCAGCAGCTATTTAACACTCTGGCACGTGGAAAAACATCTCGAACGGCATCTCGTTTACGATCAACGCCAGGCATGCATCCATATCATATCAAATACGCAGTGAATCAGAAAGATCATACAATACAGATGTCAGAACAAGATTTATTTTACCAACCAGGCGTATTTTATTTAAAACTAGACAATTCCTGCAGAAATTGTGAAGTGTGGTTGCCGCCAATATAAAGTCGACTTTCTGTTGAACAGAGTGAACAGTGGTAGGTAGTTGCTATGATGTTTGAGGCAGTTGCTAGGGTATTGCTAGGTGGTTCTATAGAGTTCTAGGTGGTTTCATGGAATTCTAGGCGGTCGCTAGGGTGGTGCTAGGTGGTTGCTATGGAGTTTCAGGTGGTTGCTATTGAGCTCCAGGTGGTTGCTAGGGCATTGCTAGGTGGTTGCTAGGGTATTCTAAGTGGTTGCTAGGATGTTGCTAGGTGGTTGCTATGGAGTTCTAGGCGGTTGCTATGGTGTTGCTAGGTGGTTGCTATGGAGTTCTAGGCGGTTGATATGGTGTTGCTAGGTGGTTGCTATGGAGTTCTAGACCGTTGCTAGGGTGTTGCTAGGTGGTTGCTATGGAGTTCTAGGTGGTTGCTAGGGTGTTGCTAGGTGGTTGCTATGGAGTTCTAGGCGGTTGCTATGGTGTTGCAAGGTGGTTGCTAGGGTGTTGCTAGGTGGTTGCTAGGGTGTTGCTAGGTGGTTGCTATGGAGTTCTAGGTGGTTGCTAGGGTGTTGCTAGGTCGTTGCTATGGTGTTCCATGTGGTTGCTAGGGTGTTGCTAGGCAGTTGTTATGGTGTTCCAGATTGTTGCTAGGTGGTTGCTATGTAGTTCCAGGCGGTTGCTATGGTGTTGCTAGGTGGTTGCTATGGAGTTCTAGGCCGTTGCTAGGGTGTTGCTAGGTGGTTGCTATGGAGTTCTAGGCAGTTGCTAGGTTGTTGCTAGGTGGTTGCTATGGAGTTCTAGGTGGTTGCTAGTGTGTTGCTAGGTTGTTGCTATGGTGTTCCATGTGGTTGCTAGGGTGTTGCTAGGCAGTTGTTATGGTGTTCCAGATTGTTGCTAGGGTGTTGCTAGGTGGTTGCTATTGAGTTCTAGGCAGTTGCTATGGTGTTGCTAGGTGGTTGCTATGGAATTCTAGGCGGATGCTATGGTGTTGCTAGGTGGTTGCTATGGAGTTCTAGGCGGTTGCTAGGGTGTTGCTAGGTGGTTGCTATGGAGTTCTAGGTGGTTGCTAGGGTGTTGCTAGGTGGTTGCTATGGAGTTCTAGGCGGTTGCTCTGGTGTTGCTAGGTGGTTGCTATGGAGTTCTAGGCCGTTGCTAGGGTGTTGATAGGTGGTTGCTATGGAGTTCTAGGTGGTTGCTAGGGTGTTGCTAGGTGGTTGCTATGGAGTTCTAGGCGGTTGCTATGGTGTTGCTAGGTGGTTGCTATGGAGTTCTAGGCGGTTGCTAGGGTGTTGCTGGGTGGTTGCTATGGACTTCTAGGTGGTTGCTAGGGTGTTGCTAGGGTGTTGCTAGGTGGTTGCTATGGAGTTCTAGGTGGTTGCTAGGGTGTTGCTAGGTGGTTGCTATGGAGTTCTAGGTGGTTGCTAGGGTGTTGCTAGGCGGTTGCTATGGAGTTAAAGGCGGTTGCTAGGGTGTTGCTAGGGTATTCTAGGTGGTTGCTAGGATGTTGCTAGGTGGTTGCTATGGAGTTATAGGTGGTTGCTAGGGTGTTTCTAGGGGGTTGCTAGGGTATTCTAAGTGGTTGCTATGGTGTTGCTAGGTGGTTGCTATGGAGTTCTAGGTGGTTGCTAGGGTGTTGCTAGGTGGTTGCTATGGAGTTCTAGGCCGTTGCTAGGGTGTTGCTAGGTGGTTGCTATGGAGTTCTAGGTGGTTGCTAGGGTGTTGCTTGGGTGTTGCTAGGTGGTTGCTATGGAGTTCTAGGCGGTTGCTAGGGTGTTGCTAGGTGGTTGCTATGGAGTTATAGGCGGTTGCTAGTGTGTTGTTAGGTGGTTGCTATGGAGTTCTAGGCCGTTGCTAGGGTGTTTTAGGTGGTTGCTAGGGTGTTGCTAGGGGGTTGCTATGGAGTTCTAGGCGGTTGCTAGGTCTTTACTGAGTCCAATGACGCGACCCATAGTTCTCTATGACAAACGGTTCAAAAGTTATGAAATATCAAACATCGGCCAATCAGGAAGGGGGGCGAGGCTGATCTCCACCAATGGACAAAGGACTCTCTACCATGTCCAATGAGGCATTGCACAATTTGTGGGCAATTTTTCCCCATAGAGATGAATGGCCGAATGTTCAAATCTAGAGAGAGACCAGAGTACTGCTGCTAGAACACAGGGCATTGTGACATCACAAGGGTGAGAAGACAGAGCATTGTGACATCACAAAGGTGAACATTCCGCCATTCATTCTCTATGGGAAAAATTGCCCACAAAAATTCAAATTTTTCAAAAACCGTGCAACCAATCTTTCCACAAAGTAATAGCACACCATTCCCGATCAAGCCGCTCGATTTGACATATTGCACGTGTATGTGGTGCGAAAACTCTGGGAGGAGTAGCGGTCCAAAAAATGGGCGGAATAAATAATAAAGAATAATAATAATAATAATAATATGTGCAATAATAATAGTGTAGTTGCCCTAAGGCAACCACACTAATAATAGATAACTATCTATTAAAATGTAGTTAACAAAACACTGAAATATAAGACAAATTCTCAAAAGTTTTATTTTGCAGTGATCCCCTGAACCTCCTTGAGGACCCTTCCAGTGAGACAGGCTTTTCTCTGTGTGTTTTGGGAGGGACCCGGGATGTTCATAAAGGGGTGAGACAGCCTTTCAGTCTCCACTCTCCTTCTCCCTGGTCTGAAGCTTGAGGGTCCTCCACGCTCTGGTGTGCAACTTTCACCAGCTCCTTCCACCCTGTGCCTCAAACGCATTATTTCAGGGGGTGACTCAATCCATCCTTCAGGTTCTTTGTCCCATACATTAGTGTGTAGTGTAGTGGGTAAGAAAGTGTGCGTCTAATGTTTCCTTTGAGGGTTCAGTTCCTATTGGTACAGGAAGTGGATGAAAACGTTGAAGGGCCAGTGCCAGGGAACTCTAGAGGGTGTTGGGCCATCATGTGCCCAGCTAAATCTGTATTTAACATGAAGGCTGGAAGTCTTCCGGAGGAACATTGACTCTGTTTTTCCATGAGAAAGCCAATCAACTCAAACTTATTCGATGTAAGTGAAATATCATATAAAGGCTTGATTGGATTCATATTTAGTGACTGAGAAAGCCAAGAAATGGAAAATGGTGTGCCCCTCAGACAACTGGCCAGCTACTCAAGCTCTATGGTAGGAATATTGTCATCATGGAATACACTCCTGTCTACAGAAAAGAAATACTTTAACATAAGATTAAGATGATCACTCAGCAGCCCTAAGTAACGTTTGACATGGAGTTTGTCTTCTAAATGTACAATTCCGGAGAGGATGATATAGCAGTTAATTTTTATTTACATTTTGTCAGTCTTATTTAATTCAGCAGGTATTTCTCCCTTTATTGCAGCTTTCTCGTTCGGGCACCATTATCAGACTTGAGTCATTATCTCTGTTTTATTCCCCCGTTTGCTCTCATCTTTGGCAATACTCCGGTAACCTGATCGCTTATATCCATTATTTGATTACAGCTGATTACAGTCATGTTAAGCCAGCCCCGCTTCTTGGTGCTCCGCTCTGGGAAAGCACTCTGCGTCATTACAGTTGTGTAGAGCGGGACACTAATTAAAATGAGATTGATTGGTATTTGATATAGCACCGTACAGTTTGAACTTTCGGCTCAGAAGCGAGTGTCTCCATGCTGCGCCCGATTCCCCTCCAAATGCAACTATTTGCACCGCTGCAAACACTGCTGTGTCAGAATTATATACACAGTAAAATGTTCAATGTTAATGCAGCTCTAAACAGATGATGTTTGGTCCCAAGGTCCAGAGTGGGACTAAATGTTATCTGTTTGGAGTTAAATGAACACTGGACATTTGACTGTGTACTCGTCTCATTATAACGGATAAAAATCTTAGAATCTATTTTATTAGTGTGACACGTCAGTTGGTCACATATTTCTTGTCTTGTACGTTTCAACTGTGGCCCTTGTGAGTTGTGAAACTGAATTAACAGTCAACTCTTTTGCTGAACAATATGTATATCAAAGACGGGCCAAGCAGTTTTCAAAAAAAAAAAAAAAAAAAAGAAACTTCACTTGTTTTGTAAATGATTTACTAAAATTACTATATTGTGATCAAATTAAATTATAGACAAAATTATGACAAAAAAGTACATACTTGAATAATGCAGATCTACATTTGGAAATAAACAGAAGTCGCATTTGAGCGTTTGAAAGACTTAAAGCTGAATTAAAAACGTTTACTCTCATCTTTATCAAAACTTAAACAATATTCTTTAAAAATCTTTACAAATAAATATGTTACTATTTTCCATGAAAAATCTCTAAAACAGAATTATGTTAGTGTTAACATGCTTCTGATAATGCGAGAACAATGTACGGACATTTATTTCGCCAATATTTCTTGTACAGTTAAGCACCTGTTAAAGCCGATTTTCTCAGAATTCAGTTTCTGATCAGGAGACATATCGGCACATTTAATATGTTCATCTAGCTTCAGTGCAGAGGCATAATGGCGTCTTATTTCAATCATGATGCATAATTTCACGGCACTGTGCGTTTTACGATATAATTCAATCAAAATTTACATTTCTTCCGGCCACAAACCCTGGCTATGAAAGTGGACTTTGGGCCGCTTAACTGCGCCCGTACGCGCACATTAAGGTACCGACGAATTTTACTGAGGGATGCAATGAGCTATAAGGTAGACTTAATGAATGTTTTGAAAGCTATAAATTGGCAATCGTGTGAGGTAACAGTCCATTTCCATCATTTCCAAGCGTTGAAATGCACTTAATGTGCTACAAAAATAATCGTGCCTCTTATAAAATGACCATTTACATAAAACTGTATCTGTTTTTATGGCACGTGAGATATCTGCCCGATATCTGCGCTAATTTGCATTACAGCAGGGAGTTGAATACAACTGAAAAGTTGTACAGGAATAGAGGAGAATCGCCGTAAATGTAAAAGTTTTTGGATTTGGATTTTGTTAAGTCACTCAGAAAATATTTGGCCTAGCACTATGGAATTAAAAAAAAAAAAAAAAAAAAAAAAAAAGATGTGACATGTCAGTAGTCATTAGTCGTTTCAGTTACATTGAAAACCTCATCGAATCGGATACAATGAGAACCAAAGTACACGCAGCCTGATGTTAGCTACATTAATACCACCGAGTCTGCATGATTGTAACAGAGGTGCGGAATAATTGTAACAGTAAATGAAAACGCCCTATAAATTGCGTAAGCAGGTTTTTCTGCACAAACCAATGTTAATCAAGGAAACATATCCAATGGTAACTTGAGATGAGCCATATTATCAGATCATAAAGCATGGGGCTTTATTCGTGTAAAAAAGACTGTGCATAAACATTGATGCATAAGCAACTTTGTAACTTACCGCGAAGTGCGTTGGCATAACGTCCAAATCGATGAGGAAAGCTGCTTTTGTTAGTTTATTAATATAGCAAATAACCTACCATATAGACCAGTCTGCTGCGCGCTTATTTTAAATGCCTGTGACCAGGTGGGACTGTTTCTTATCCATCACTTGGAGCACCCAAGACTGTGGGTGAGGCTGTGTCAACGCAGTAAGCAAATTAGCTGAACACATTTAACATTAAGCACTGAACTAACTTTAAAAGTCAAGCACATTGATGAGGAAAATTAATTTCTTAAGTAAATGTGAAACACCATATAAAATAGCAAAGATCTCCCCAAAAGGACACTACACGTACAGGGTTTTCAACACCATCTAGCCTCTCTAACCTCCAGATCCGAAGCCCTCTCCATGACTTCTCTGGGTACCAACCCTCTCGTTTTCTCCTTCGATTGTATTCTGTAAACATATAACAGCAAAAAAAAATCACGTTGTTTGTTATAGCACCTCAGAGTTCAACAGTTGTTGAATTTGTACAAACGGGGACATCATGTTTTTTTTTTTGTTTTTTTTGTCACTTAGCATCCCATTTCTGCTAGAATACATTCGGAAACCATACAAACTTTTCAAGGACCGATAACTTTTTAAAATTATGAATGATTTGATTTATTGTAAATAAAAATGAAGCCTTATACCCGAAAATTATTTCCGGAGTAGACTTTTACTTAGCTCGCTCAGTTTTTAAAAAATATTCCCCACAAAGGTTATCGCATTGCTCCGTTCTTTAGGTAGGTCCGAATTGCACAGGTACAAACTTCAAATGGCTATGGTAGCCACATTGTACATTAACTTATTGACCGTGTTACATTAATCAAGCGTTAAATTCATGGCGACTCCCAACTACTGTGAGTACAGTAACTGTTCATAAGGATTTTGTATTGATATTCTCGATCTTGTATAGGCCTATTGATTTTTTGTTAATCACATTAATTGAAGAAACGTAACCGTAAATATGAAATGAAGTTTATTCCAAAACCGGACGTCCGTATAGGGCTATATTAGATACAAGTCCACAAAAGTTCACACATTTTAGTTCAAGGATGTATTCAATCTGATCACACAACGATGAAAAAAACTCACTTTAAAACTCATTTAAGTTTGTAAAAACATTTAAGGCAGTAACAACTTTCGCCATTATTAACAGAAAAAAACAAAAAGTGGACAATGAGAAAATATTTGCAAATAAATTGTATTGTCCTTGTATTCATTTGACAATTCAAATTACACTTTCTGTGTATGAGAGGTGCTAAAACACTAATTAAAATAATGTATTATTATTGTCATTACATGTTCAAACAGTTTACTTGTAAGAAACAACAACAGCAGTGGCAAGAAAAGACGGAAAAATGACGGACGACTGCAACACTTTCTTGAATTCAGACCAACACAGTTCTGCTATTTTAAGGATTGTTGATAAATGGCCCACAATTATTATAAGAATAAACATGACGGTACAAGTCATGACGGTAATAAAACTAACCACAATCTGTAAACGAATCATAAATACATGCAGTTCTCCCGCTCTCTGCTCCCCTAGGTCCATTGACCGGGTCAGCGTTGTCCCGAGGCGTGTCAGAGGTCAAGAGGTGAAAGGTAAACTCGGGAGTAACTGCATACATTAGCAGGCTTTCGCTGTGTGGCCTGGAGTCCCGTGCTAAAAATGGATAGCCAATCTCAATCTCTTTAATTGTGTGGACGGGTATGTTTGCAGTCTTTAATAAATCAGCGTATAGTCAAATTATTTACCAATTACTAGAGTCTTTATTTCGTTCGCTTTGAACAAGGTATATTTCACTTTTTACATTTCTGTATTGACCAACATTTTGAGGCGTGAATTATGAGAAATTATTGGACAAACACAGTATTCCAAATTGCTTGGAAATATTCAGAACTTGTACAAGTATTTCCAAAGTTATCCCAATCACGATTTTATCATGAATGAGGATCAGGTAAATCCGTACTCACTTAAATGAAAAAGTTGTACTATCACGCCTTCCCAATAAAAGTAAAATGTTCGGTGTTGATTGAACTCTTACAGAGTTGATATCTGTCCAAGTGGGCTCAATTGTACTCTAGTAGATTAAACTTAAATTAGCACCGAACATTTTACTATGATGTCTGCGTGAAAACAGGACCTTGTCCTCCTCGAACTGGTGCCACAACAAATATGAGAAAAGTGGCTCTGGGAATCTGTTCGGATTAACAGGCTATTATCTTTATCACCATCAGGAAAACTGAAACATTGGGGATATTTCCTCCCTCGTTGTCTCTGGCGAAATACAGAATCAATGACTGAATCAACAAAATGAGCAGGCAATGTTTGTGACCGCGGTGGACCAATTTATCGTTGCACCTGTAAATTACCAGCATCGCTCATGCACAATTCTGCTGCACGCGATTACAGTTACAGCCCCCCTCTTATTCGCAACTTCCGTAACGACGTTTATTCATTTGAAACACTTTGGCGGAATGCATTCAAGTACATAGAATCTCATGGTGCCCGACAAATTACAGGTTGATTTACTGTGGGACATGACAGTTTAACAATATGCCACGGCCACGGTTTATTGTTTAACGCGCTAGGGTGCATTAAACTCAGCGGTGAGGTAGTAAATTACTAGTAAGTAGTAAATATGCTGTTATGCGATTTTAGATGGCCTGATATACAGCGGTAGTTTGTATTTAGAGTTCTGTTTAAAGCACGCGGTGATTAAAGTCAAACAGTGAAATAGCACGGTAATACCGGATAAGTAGACCAATTCTAAACCTGGCAATAGATAAATCTATATCAGTCAGTCAATCAATAATGTCGATTCAAATAATATTAACATTACGAATGCATTTGTGGAACACGAGAGGAGTTCCTCGGTAATCCCTGACCTCGAGCAGCGCAAAGAAGGGAGTTAATGGAATCTTAAAAGGAAACTCAAAACACTTAAATAAATGATCATTTTGGTGATTAAGATGAGGAGGAGGAGCAGGAAGACGAAGCAAAAGAATGGTATAAACTACAATCTTCAATCATCCCGGGAGTGTTTATTGCACGTGAACGACATTTTATACCCCTGAAGAAAACTAATTAATATAATAAAAACCCTTGTCTCGAGCAAACATATTTTAACGTGTTGCCTCTGGACATAAATAGCCCAACTGACTAGCTGAACAGAAGCCAACACGTCCCCTTGCAAAATGTGTTTTTATTTTAAAGCGAGACACTGCTCGCTTGTGTTTCTGTGGAGTAACACGCAGTCTTCTGTTCAACTAGAGAGTTGTTTCTGTCTATATGCAACATGTTACAAAACTGTTGAAAATGCAAATAGGACAAGTTGCTCTAAATCGCACCGTAAAATATAGCCTCACAGTACATGGAAAACAAAACATGCCTTGCGCACAGGAGGTGTTTCTCTCTTTCATCACCCCATATATATAACGGTATGCGCTGATCTATCTTAAATTAAATGTCTCGTTCTATTTATCTGAGCATAATGACGCCATAAAACGACGTAATTTAAACGATTGGGTGGGAGTGTTCTGGAAACTACACCATACTTCATTCTGCTCTCTGTCGCACTTAAAGTTACTTTCTCTCGTAACACGTGCATTTGCACTTGAGGAACTGGAAACTGTAACTGCAACAGTTTTACAGTTTTCACTTTTAACACCGTTCATCTTTCACGGAGCACCGCGTGGCGCTTTGATGTCAGCGAAATGAAAAGTCGGTGTCAGCGCAGGTTCATTTCCTGGCACTCGATTTAACCTGCTCGTGCAATAAATTCCAGAATATAAACGGCTCAGGAGAAGCACTTTGTAAGTTGACAGCGCCTAACCATAATTTAGAATGGCGAGAAACACCGATCATTGGTGGGGTGGTTTATTTGCAGATAAAACTGGAATGCTAAGAACGAGTGGTACCCTACTTTCAGTGTATGAAAGCGTAAATGAAGTGTCGGTGACCCTCCTCTTTGCAATCTATATATTCCACATAATTTCAAATCATGTTTTTAAAAATAAAATTAAAAAGTAAATATATAGGCTTTAAGTATGCTTTTTGTGCTTCAATCATTTTATACTTAAAGAGCAGCACGAAAACAAATATTGGAGCGGAACGTCACACACGCTCTTGGCAGTAGGCTACTAAAAGCAATTGGAGACGAAAAATAATGATGAATAATAATATATGCACCTGAGCATGACTCTCAGACATAAAGGTACAGTTGAGGTACATTATTTAGGGAAACAAAGTAATTTTACAAGCAAAAATGGTACAAATGAATTATGTATTACAGATAGGGATACAGTTGTATGTGCCTATAATATGTTACTCTACAGAAACTTTTTCATACATTTGTTTCTGAAATATGGTATAAATCTAGTATTTGTACGGAAGGCATGCTGATGTAAGAATGCAGATATGTTCGATATAGTTCTATTTGGTTTGGCTTAGAGAATCAAAGTCATTCATTTAGTTCATTCGTAGACTTTATTAAAAGCCCAAATAAGAACTTAAAATAAGCAAGTTAAGTTAGTATGTTACGTAATGTTTTTCCTAACCAGTGGTATATTTGGCTGATGCAATATGCAAACTTGCACGGTGTGAACTGACCTAAAAATCACCGGAAAAAATTGTAAACCTGTATCCACATTGTCCAGACAACTCAAACTGGGTGACTGTACACGGTGGCATTACAACCCCCTCCCTCAACATTCTTAATTCTGTTGAAGATTTATTTAAAATTGGTTTGCGAAATGTAATGTATAACAATGGGGCCAACCAGCAGGTATTATAGGGTGACAAAAAAATCAATTCCAACGTGAACAGCAGTCAGTTGACGTTAAAGGCTTTTGTTGCAACCTGTCTATAACTTTGGACTTCTTATAATTTTTACCATTAACATTGAAGGGAAAGTTTCAATATGTTTGTATGTTATGTAAGTTATTTTTATGATTGTTCATGTAAGAAAGATGGAGCACTCAAAAAAAGGGCTATATAAATAAATAAATAAATAAATAAATAACAATTCTGTGTGATTGTTTCGGGCGGTTACTTGTAGATTTGAGGTCATAAGCTACCTGTAGTCCTTATCAAAACATGTTTGATGAACAAATTAAGCAGTACTTTTCTCGAGTTTCGAAAATTCTGAACATGACCGTCCAGTATGGCTTCCACAAAAAAGTAAGCCATCATAAAAGTAGTAATGCTGGCTTTCTCCAGATGAAAACGGCATACGCTAATTAATTGTTGATAGCATTGTGATTATTAAGACATTCCTGTTTTTTCGTTGTCCTTATTTTAACCTTATTTAAAAACTGAGCACACTAAGCGCGTATTGGTGGTTCGTGGAAGTTTTATATAAAATATGGTGAAAATCAGCACAGTTCACATCAAGGATGCATGAAGTCTCACATGACTTAAGGATGGATAACTCTCATCCCTGTCCATGAAGAGCAAACTTACGATTGGCTCAGACGTGTCACACGGGTCGTCTACACCAATGAAGGAATATCACGTACCGTCCGTAAACATCAGCGCCTCAACAGCCTGAAGCCAGAAGGGGATCCACGAGACTGAGATCATTGACTGCCTCAGTGGAGTAGGGTTTGTCGGTGTGAAAGCACCTTCAATAGGCTCCCTGAAGTTTACTGAACTTGAAGTGGAAATGGTTTCCCTTTGTTTGAAGTTAAACATTTTGAAATTACAAAAGTCTGAGTTAGCCCTGGATGGCGATCCAAACAATGCAGACTGGGATGTAAAGCACGCCAATTAAAGCTTCAGTACACGAACACACGCACGCACTTGCGCGCGTGCACTAGCAGCATGATTTATGACTTCCAAGTTAATAGAATTGAGGATGGCCAAAAGGCAGAAACGAATCAAACTAAATATTTTGAGAAATGGCCTGCATACTTTAAAACGGTCAACCAGTCAGGGAAATGATTCGGCCTACCACGCGGAGAGAAAGAAAAGGAGAAGCGGGAATAGAGGGGATCGATACGCATAGCCCCAGTCATCTGGGCATCCAGCCCACAGTAATTCAGCTGCTGTCAGGGCATAATTGAGGAATGACGCAAGAGCAGTATAAACAGAGTACAAAAGTACAAAAAACAAGCTCAGAGAGCCATATATATATATAAGTGTGTGTGTGTGTGTAGGGGGATGCAGATAGATTTTGTTGTTTATTTGCATGTTTATATATATGTAAATTTTTACATATGTTGAAGACGTTATAGTTAAGGGCTTTGCTGTTGGCCAAAGATCCAACCTTACAGTTGCTGCATCTATGCTTTATCTATTGCTTCTTTAGCCATTGTGTAGAAAGCATGGGCTGGTATGCTATAAGAAATGTGACAGTGACTTCACCCAAACACTGCAGCCCACTTCTGCAAAGTTACTCTACAGAGTTATCTGGAAAACACATGCGGAATCACAGTAGGAAAAAGTCAATAATGTCAAACACATGCTGGCGCAGTATAAAATTCAGTGATAAACTCTAATAGAATACATTTGATCAGAAGAATTATGCATATAAACTCTGAAATATATTATATTTCTGTGCACACAAAACACACACACACACACATAGACAGATGCAGACACAAACATACACATCTGCTGGTTAGTGGACTTGCATATTGTAAATGTGCCAGCAGTAACACCAGCAGTTTGTCGACACTCAATTGGCACTGGGTCAATCCCCTGAGCTTCCCTTCTGCAGGGCCACTCCAGTTCTTGTGGCCCTTGGCCTTGGGTCAAGGAGCCCCCCTAATGCATTGAGAGAAGGGTTCTGGAAGCAGTGTAACCGTGGCAAACCACTCCCCCCCCCCCCCAAAAAAAAAACTGTGCACCCATTGCCAACAAGGGCTGAGGAAACTAAGACAAATTCACCAAAAATGCCTGCAGGCAAAAGGGCTGTAATTAACAAACTGGCTGCACATATCACACAACCTGGTGTGTGGTGTGTATCCTGGTCAGGTTTGGAATTACAGTCTCGCTCTTCTTTTTTTTGGGGGGGGGGGGGGCTGTGAGATTGTGGACTAGGGGGAGGTGGGGTGGGGAATGGGTGTGGGCAGACTATGATTGCAATCACTATTGAAGGGGAGATGACAACTCAGGACTCTTTTAGGGGGCTGAGTTTGGGGGCTGGCCATAATTCAGACCCTGATCCTGACACAAAATGGCCGCTCTGGATGACCCAGGTGGGAGTTACATTGGTGCCGAAACCTCCCCCCTTTACTGTACAATGTTTAGACACTATGCATATGCAATCAATTAATTTACAAGACCCAATTCTTCATTACATCTACGTAATCTATGTATGTTCCTACATTCTTTTTTATCATTACAAAAAAGAAATTTTTAATGAATGAACAAATGTTCAAATGTTTCATATATCAATGGACCTAATTAGCCAAACTATAAGGACGTATGAGCAATAATATGACTTTAAAAATATGACTGCTGACAAATGCTTTTGCCCATCCAATCTGCATGAGAATTGTCTATCAGTTTTAAGATTAAAACAAGATCAACGTTGTGTTACAGTATTTTATCCAGGCATGGCTCAGCTTCAGCTTTACTGGGTACCCACCTAAAGGAATTCGTGGTGAATCTTAGCCTCAAGAACACAGCCAGAGTTTTTTCACCACAAACTCAATCTCACAATCTTCTGGTCATATTTTCTTCCCAACCTCAGCCATTCCACATGGTATCATCACAAAAAATTTGGGGAAACTCATTGCAAAGCAGAAAGTGAAATCTGAAATCAAGAGCTAAACGACTCCTTTCCTTCTTTTCATCTTGAATTTATTCATTTATTTACTTATTTATTTGTGGGGGTGGGGGGGGGGGGGGGGGGGGGGGGGGGGGGGGGGGGGGGGCTGTGTGGTGATGAAGATTGTGCAATATACTTTTTCAGTTTTATAAAGCTTCTTGCCAAATGCGCCCTCTGGTTACAACAGTTGCCACATCACTGGCTGCAAAGTTTTTCAAAACCCCATGTAGCCATCCAAAAATTCTGATTCCAGTTTATGTACCAAGGCATGAAAACACTCTTAATAATGAGTCAGGAGGTGACTAGACGACTTTCTTCAGGCGAAAAAAAAAAGTTTAAGATGAAGGAATAAACAAGGTATGTGTCATATTAAACATTTTATTTTATAGAAATAACACAGCTTAGATAAGTCAACTGTTGCTGTGGCAACAGCGGTTACAGTCTTCGCTTGGTGTTCACCCCATTGTAAAGAGTCATAATCCCTTTAATGTCATCATATTTGCGAGACTAACTGACCAATTCTGTGTTGGACAGATAAACACCAGACATAAATAAATTACCGATTTAATAAACATCTGATGTACACAGCACTGTGTTCAATGCGCCGTAAACCTAACTAGCCGTATAGGAACTTACCTTTCCCGCGATGATTCGCCGCACTTTCATTTGCGGAAAAAGTTTTGATTCTGCGACTGATCTGGCGCCCCTCTGGTGAGCGCGATTACTCCCGCCGCTCTGTATTAAGCCATCGGCCCATACAGAGACCCAATCGTGCACGTGAATGTGCGAACCACGCGGCCCTAATCCAGAGTGAAACTGACCGAAGGAGTCTCTGCTGGTCCATTTCGTGGCTTCGGAGTGGCAGAAACCGCGGGCGGGGATGTGGACACGGCAGCCTTGTAGTTTTGCCGGAACTTAGGTCAAGCAGGTGTCCTGAATTAAGGGGAGACTGAAGGCTCGCGCTTTTTGAAAGTACCGGTCGGAACGAACAAAGGGTCATGGGGAGAGGGAGTAGCCAAGGGGGGAGTCCTTGCTGGAGAGAGGCAGGAACAGGGGAATGTCCAGGGCAAAAAACAGCACCCTTGTTCTATTCGCTGCGCGGCAAAGTTTAGGATGTGCTCGTTGGTTTAAATTCTGTAGCTTATCCACCGGTGGATGAACCCCTCCCCCCTGAATCACCACTTCAGCTTGAGTCAGGAACTTTTCTATGCCGCTGCCCCATGTCTCGGGCACGCTTTGTAAGATGCCGCGGTTAACAGCGCTTGGTCGGCCTCTCTCTGGCACCATGTTACGCACAACACAACTATAGATCGCTTCATCCGCCATAGGCTGCTGGGAGCACAGCGAGGAAATTCGATCCGCGATTGAAGCAGATGACGTGACCCATCAGTCTTGGCCAATGACTGACCCCCCCTGTCATGTCCAGAGGGAACAGACGCTTTGATTAACTAATGCAAGTTGTAAAAACACATTGACGAAGGAAAACGGACAAGACCCCCGAGGAAAGAGCCCTCATGCGCTTACTTCTTTTCTGTTTTTTACAAAACTTTATTTGTGTGGCCTGTTCCGATGGATTTGCGGTGCTTCCTGGGCATGCGCCATAAAACAACCTCAGAGTTCAAACCAAAAAAAAAAAAAAAAAAAAAACTGGCCGCGTATGGAACTTTAAGGGATTCTTTCCAGGTATCGTGACGTCAGGTAAGCTATGTCATCCGAACCCACAAATTTAGTTTCAACCAAAGGATGCTGCTTCCGCTCTATTTTTCACGTATATTCTCATTATATGAACCACTGATTTTCTTATTAAATATAAAAACCATTCAAAGGTCTTTCTGAAATAGTTTGTTCCAATTTTACTTAGGAAAAAAAGTTTTATTCAACGCAGATGATTGTATTTCGACAAATTTTGATCGAAGAACACCACAGCTAAAGTTAACAATCAACAAAAAGATTTAAGTATTACTTTGTAAGAAGTTATATAACGTTGTACTGTCGTCTTTAATAATACAAAAGTTTAAAAACAATTACAATATCATAACGAATCTGTTTCCATAAAAAATCGAAGTATGTATCTTGTCATTTTGTCTTTTCGTGAAGTTTGACTTTTCCATAACTCAAAAAGAAAGAACATGAGTATGAAACCGATGTCATCGTTATTCCAGGGTCGCATGCCTCTTTACAGGTGTAATTCTTTACTTACTCATCGATATTTTGTTTAACAAGGGCACTTTCCTGATATTCAAATAACAGACCTAGCATATATTATGCACAGACTGTACAAATATGTGTATTCATTAATAATTGAAACCACGAATGTGTGCATTAAATTAATTCTTTGCACTGAGGTCAGCAGTCGTAGTATCCCTGGATGAAGCGGACATGCTTAATTTAAAATGCAGATATGCTGAAAATGCTAATATTGAATTATGATTCGAATGAATAACTCAGCCAAGCCTGTAAATATTTTTTATTTTCTTTGTACTTACATAAAATAATTATATTGTTATATGGCCATATTGAAAGACGTTTTCCTAAGTTGAGTGGTCTGTTTAACGTCTCAAGAGAAAGGATAGACCAGAAAAACACAAAGACAAAGGTTTAAATGTGCAAAGTAACTGTAAATAATATAGACATGTGCAACAGCTTCGTGGAGCGAGTACCGCTGCGTTAGGATTTCATTGCTGTGACTGTAGCTGTGGTAGCTGAGATTTTCGCCTAATTGCCATTGGCGAGACCATAGTGACCTACTTTCTGCTACACAAGAAATGACCTACAAGATATAAAAAACAAATGGCAAGACATTACATCTTCACGAGAAAAACTGAAGTTTTGTAGAGTTGGGTTTTGTTCTAAGAACTTTTTGTTTAGTTTTGAGTTCGAATTACTCCTGTAATATTATATGTGTAATTTTCCACTATAATTTTCAGTCACACAGTATATTGCTTACAAAAGGCATTCTTATGCCATTCATTTGTTCAGTTTATCAACGAAGAGTGCCTTAGTTTGGTCGCAGTTGGTGTATTTTTGGAATTGGGCTATACTTTATAGTTCGTTTCTCCCTTAAAGTCACAGTGGATCTCTGTGACGTAGTATCTACTTAAACAGGACACGCTTCTCTTTTGAATCCAAGTGATTTGAATTGAATTCTGTATGATATCCATAGACGGCGATTTCGTTATACGTGCTCATATCTCATCCCTTTTGTTTTACTGCAGTGTACAACTACTTCTTCTAGTACACAGCTCTGCAGCTGATGAATTTAATATTCACTACCACGCCTTTTACGCCACGTTTTATCGCCTTGTTTTATATCAAAATGTTTGAGCAATGCATTTGTTTTTAGTTTGAAACATCTTGCTTTGACTGAAATTTTGTCTGAACAACCACTCGTGTCACACGAGTCTAAATCTTTACAAAGCATAAAGTTTTACTGTAGTATTTTCCATCGTACACATTTTTTTTGCGAGAAGAATAATGGATAAAACGTTTTGCTTATTTTATCCTTCAGCAAACCGAAGAGGTATAGTCCCCGGCTTAAATGTATTCGGTACTCTGTGAAAAGCGCATTCACTGGGTTGAAAGGTCATGACAGCTGTCGTTTAGCGGTTCACAGGCAGGTCACCTAGTAATTAGCAGTGCCTGCAGTTCCCTCTGCAGAAATGCGGGATTGCCGGGTTGAATCAAAGCGCGACTTCAGCTCTGGCAGAGTTCGTGTATAAATGTAAAAGTATATATATATATGGAAAGTGGAAAACGAGGAATCAAATGGCAAGAGGAACCGTTTGACTATACAAACTTAATTAATATATGTTATCAGACTTAAGTCCGGTGTGGTTAAAAATGACATCACAAAACACCAGCTATACCGAAAACGTTGTGTCACATTTTAAATAATCAAAACACAATAAACAGGCTGTTTCTAAGGAAAGCGATTTTATTCCATAGGTTCCTGAGAGCGTGAGGAAAAAGACCTGAAAGATCGTGCAAGTCTGTTATTACGACACAAGGTCACGATCCGCCATCCTCTGAAATCCTTTATACCTTTTGAAAGTTGTAGCCTGAGTATTATAAAATAACTGACATGCATAGCGTATGTTTATATTGCAGGGTCTTTCCACTTTTCATCAAGATAGAAAAGGCCTTGATTTTATAACAGTTTCACAAAAAATCATTGATTCCTGGGCCCGCACACTACATCATAAAACAACATTTCAGTTTGAAAAGAATGTTAAGTTATAAGATTACTCTTAAATGCGAAAACTCTTAAAATTGATTATTTGCACCATACTGAATTTACCTAATTATTAATAATATATATGAAACAACAGTCTTGTCTTTAACCTGCATTGATTTAATTTACTTCTACGCGTTCATTTGTTTCTTCGGGTTTTTCGTCATGAAATCCTGGAAATGCCCCTAGACAAGGAAACTTTGTTGACATCTGTGTCTTAAATTACTTTACGACATGGAAATCCTTCATAAAAAGGTTTCCATTGTATTATATATCCCGTATGTGTGATGTTAAATAACAGTTCAAATGTCATATAGTAAAATGGTTTAAAAATAAGTCGTCATCAAATTATATAGCCTACAAGATGCGCGTCACAATGATTAGAGAAAGCGGCATACGACATGAATTAACCTAAATTATATGCAGCATATATCCTTTCATTTTGCCTACAAATGCACCTATTTTGTTTTCTTGGCGAGCTCATCAATGGCTAAAATTAATTCACAAATTAACTGTTTTTGTGGGGAAAAAACAAACATTCTCGATGGTTTTTTGAAGTCAATACTGAGGACAAATTTTAATTGAATTTAGGACTATATGTGTACATCACAATTTTAAGGGAAGTTATATCTTCAGGCATCTCGTATTGCTTAGGCGAGTGAAATAATACTTACAAGGAACGTCACAATGATTAGTGAAAAAGACCATTTGTAGATTTCTTGCATTAATAACACTTTTAAAAGGGCGTAGGGGCAGGTTTTTATTTCTGAAGCAAAGTACACGGACAGAAGGGTATATCCTAGGTTTAATCTCAAGTAGGATTGAATAGCGACCATACTGCACAAGTTTAACACTGAAACCGAAATACCGCCAGCTCGAGATTGAGATCATTTAAAATCCTGATTAGATTCATTCAAGATGAAAAAGAAAAAGAAATAGTAAAGGATATCTCCATTATTTTTAAATAGTGAAATTTAAATTATTCAAGTGCAGTGGGACTCTAAACTCAACGACATTTTAATGAATGTTTCTTTGCGTTCGAGAAATTGTTACCTGTTGATGAATGAAAGGCGAAGTGAAAGTTATCTCTGCGATTTGGAAAAGTTTATTTTCTTATTTGTATTCCAAACACTGCACATCCACGCCACTGCACCATTAATAACTGACCTGTCATGTTGTAAGTTCCCCTAAAGGCTGGCAAAAAGAAGGCATGCCAAACATTATGCGTATTGTGTATGGGACAAATGGAATAAGACAACGACACTTTTAATTTGTGGTCTTAGCACACTAGAAATAAGGTAAAGCGCTTTTAAATATCTGTTATCTGCCATCACTAAATTAGGCTCTACTAAAGTATGCATGAACATCTTTTATCTTTTTGTATTGCTAACCTGTCACAGCAAAATAAATATGCTATAAATAATCTATAGATAAATAATAATTGTTTAAAAGGCCAATGACCCCAATGGATAAACAGCACTCCACACATTTTGAATTTTTTTTTTTTTTTAATTCAACAACTCTTACACATACATGGGGTTTTAGATAAAATGCAGACTAATCAATGTCTACTGTTACGCAAATATAATCACTCCAAGCTATTATGGCAGTAAATTCCCACTGTTGTGACAATGTTTTCCTGGGAAACATAGTTTCTACACCCTTATTTCTGTTTGAACTTGTCCACGACTCTGCACTTTGACTGACTGACCTGTAGTCTGGTAGAGAAACAGTAACCATCCGTATTTATCTGCTAATTGCACCTACAAGACCTGGGTCAGGTGCAAATGCATCTCACACACGCACACACACACATTATTATTATTATTATTATTATTATTATTATCATATGTATGTATATGTGTGTCTGTGCATGTTTGAATGTGTGTATCGTGGAAAACTGGTAATTGTCTGTTTGATATGAAAAGTTTTGTGAAAAGTTTCTATAACATAAACCCCACATATAACTCTCAATATAACATAACCTTCTCCAGTACTTTACTGATCCTGAAACCCATCAAAACCTTTCTACATCATGCCTAACTTAGCCACAGAGAACATGGATTAATAAATGACCAAAACCTAAAGCAGTTTATAGTTTTCTGTTTTTTATTTTTTTTAACATTTTTAAACTAAAGGAAAGGCAGGGGAAATGACAAAATAACAATAGCCCAAGGAAACAGAATATGAAAGAAAAAGTTTGAAAAAAAGATAAATGAGATAAATTATGGAATATGTGATGCCTTGCTGCAATACTTGACTGAGTACCTTTTATCCAGTGTGGAGTCATATAAACTCTCTTAGAGTTGAATTTACACTGAAAACTTTACTCCGTGTGTCAGACTAGGGAGGAGGTGTTCTATTAAATCTGATCTGCCTGTTAATCACAAAGACAAATTAAAACGTACCCGTTTCAAATTGGAGGTGTCACTCCTGACAGAATGTTCTGGTGCAGCTCCCGGTGCCATACCTCAGAAATAGCAAATTGCTTTGGGGGCCAAAAAACTAATATCATTAAGAACTGTTTTACATATTTATGTATTTCTGTTTACAGTAGCATTAGCTCCCCTGCTTCTCATCGATTAGTTTGTGTATACTGTGTTTAGCTGTTTGTGCAGAGATTATATTCCGCAGGGCACATCTAGATAATCTGAATAACTCAAAGAAGGGACTAAAATCTGAATTTTTTATGCGCTTTTTAAACAAGACAACAATATATTACTGTTACAACCACCAGTAGGCCTACTATTGGAAGGGCAAAGCCAAAACAGCATAAAATACGAATAATGGCACTATCCGCCGTTACTTAACCTATAATCACCAACTTCTTTTAGTGTGATGTGGAATATTGCATTGAACAATGAAAAGTTGCTGTTTATTTTATTTATTCATATTTATTAAACCGTTTTAAAGCGATTTCGCGGCAACGTTAGCTCTCGTACGGCCATTAAAAACACACCCACACGCACAACCACAAATAATCAGAAACACATAAATGCATTCTCACAACAAAGAAGAGCGAGCCCAGCTGGGGGAGGTAATGGGATTCCATAGGCAGCGATGTGCAGAATGACAGACTGCGCTACGTCCCATTCCTCCCCGCATTTGCATGGCTCGCGTATCCATCTTCATGTCAGCTTTTGGGGTCGTGCAGGGTTCATTGCTCGCTTGTTTCTCCCGCGTGCGCTCAATAAATAAATCTCTGCAGCTTTCTGTTTACCGCCTGAATATGAATTCGCTCGCAGTCGATCGCGGGCCCGCGTGACGGCATTAGAAATGGCATTTTTGTAATGACTTGCATCTGGGAGAAGGGAGAGAGGGAAAATGTTTGACGGCGATTATAAAAAAAGGAAAAAACAGGTGCGGGTCTTCTAGGCTCTGTCTCAGGTTATGCAAATTCCCTCACCAGTCACATGCACTCGCCAAAGAAATAATACATTGCAGAATAAAAAAACGACCTCTGTTCATTTTGACTGCTTCAAACACGTGATTCTCCTGCCTGCAAATTACTACATTTACACCTTATATCCACAGCGTAAACGAGCCAATGAGAAAACACCGCTCAGCTTGTAATTTCGTGTACAGAACAACAGATGTTTCCAAGCCTAATGTTTGACGTACCTGGAGCACCTACATTAGATAGCGATAGGAATGATATTAACACGCTGACCTCGGGTATACGAATCGTTTTGAGCTGGCAACTGTCCGCGTTTAACAGCTTGTCTCCCATCAACACACATATTTGGCAGGACGGGTGATAGTAAATAGTCTGGGCTCGTGTTCAGAATTAACCACAGAGGTGTTCTTCGGTGTTTTTTCTACTGGAATCAAACCAACCGATGCGCTCAAACCCCGTCTCACCCCACGTTTAATGGTCCAAATTCTGTTGCATACTGGCACCGGTTACACAAAACAAAACGAAGTTGTATAAGTGACCATTTGAATTTATTGCAGTAATACTACTACTACTACTACTAATAATAATAATAATAGTAATAATAATAATAATAATAACAGCAGCAGTGGAAGTAGTAGGCTGCTGTAGACGATTAAAGTGACAACAATTGTTGTTGTTGTTGGTATTATTATTATTATCATTATTATTAGTAGTAGTAGTAGTAATAGTGGCATGTAGGCCTGGTATATGGTTGGTTCAGATTATTAGTTTTTACAAGAAAATAGTAGCACTGAGAACCAGTGAGCAATTTTAAGACTGTTCCATGTCGACGCTGTTCACAATGGCCTCCAGTATAATTATGATCCAGTGGAACAAGTCATTAATGGCAGCGGTTGCCCGTGTTTTCTCTTGTAACGCCGCCACTTGTACAGTCCTCCGGTCGCAGAAATGAAGCAGTGCGCGAGCGGGATCAATAAACTGCTGAGCTTGGTATTGGTATTAACTCCTCACCTTGCGCGAGAAGAGCGATAAAATGATGCCGCGGGTGCTGACACGCGGCCCTTGTTTAACCCTAGAACACTGTCAGGCCTCATTATTTTTTCATCTCTCGACCCGAGAGCGCCGGGAATGAAGCGGTGCTGACATATGACTGTCACCACCAGCGGGAAAGGTCATCGCAGCTAATGCGGCGCGCGGCTGTCGACAATGATTGGTTAAGGCTGTGCAATCTATGCGCTCGCGTTCGGCTTTTACTCCATCAAAATCCGCAGAGCAGTGTCACCCGGCGACTGGCGGAGGCCACACTGTACAATACCGGGGAGAGAGCGCGGGAGGGAGCACAGGAGATACATTGTATGCCTTTACGGTGAAGCCAAGCCTCAGTCTTAAAGCAATGAGTTTGACACTATTGTTGTGCAACCGTTTTTATCGTTCTTTTTTTGGTTTTCATGCCCCTTCTCTCACTATGAAAAGAGGAGTTATGTAAAATATATGTAATATCATGTGTTTAAATATAGTTCTATATTTAAATATTTGTGCGGTGTAATATTTTTAAAAAGGAATTGTGGAATGCTTTATACATTTTGATATATACGTTCTGATATATAAACATAACGGTGACTGATCATATCATTCAATTAAGAGTTAATTGCATTTCTGGGATGATGGTCAGGGAGAACATGGTTGCTCAAAAGCTTAATTGTGGATGTGCAGCAGGCTGCAGATGTGAACCCCCACCCCCCCAACCCCACCACACCCCAATACGCAAGGAAAATATATTGTTCTATAGCATCCCATGTTTCAAGCTTGTTTAAGAAAACTACAATCAGCAGACCTGGAAATACATTCGTTTTTCATCCTGCAGAATCACTGCATTCTTTACAGCAAACGTTCAGAATAGAAGGAGCTCTGCTATTGCGCCTTCAACTCTTTCAGAGAACATGTGGTCACTGCTGCTAGACTCCTAAACATCTGCTAACCTGTCTTATTTGATTTATTTTTAGAATATTTCTCTGCATATTCTTACATTTCATATATTTTTTGACTGCTCAAGTTTACAGGGGGAAATGTTGAATTCTGTTACACCCTTCAAATAAGTAACCAAAAACTGGTCGGCAGAAAACAAACAAACGAACAAATCAACACACAATTTTTAAATGACGGCAGTAGAAAAGCGAGTTTGCTGTTGGGGCGCTGCTTTCTGTGTATAAAGGCGCATGCAGTTCTAAGCATCATGCATTTTGTTTATTATACAGTACTAACTTTTTACTGTTGTGCATTTTGCTTCTGCACTCTGTCCTTCAGCTGAGTGATTTGCGACTGTAATGATGCTGTTCCTTACCCCTGGCTACCCGGTGGTGGGTTTGGGGTTGGTTTTTGCTGTAGCTAATGCTGTAGCTGTGGTATTATGCATCTCTATACAGCATTTGAATGTGATAATGCACTTCATTTAGGAAAGTGCCCTGGAGCCTGTGCTAAATTAATGCAATGTAATGAATACTTTCCTGCTTTCCTGGCCTTTTTAACAGTATTAGCCAAAATGAATGAATTCAATTTAATTAGAGGAAGATATTATAATAAATTAACATAAAACTACTTCTACTGCTACTATGAATAATAATAATAATAATGATAATAATAACAAAAACAATGACAATAATAATAATAATAATAATAACAGAAACAATGACAATAATAATAATAATAATAATAACAATAACAAAAACAATGACAATGACAATAATAATAATAATAATAATAATAATAATAATAATAATAATACGCTATTAAACTCCCCAGGGTAGCAGTGGCCTGTTATTACCCCAGAGCCAGACAGTATGGGCTGTCCTGGAATATGTGAAAGGCAGTTCCAGGAGCCATCCATCTTCCTTCTGGGGCCTGAACAGAGCTATACACTTCAACCAGCACACTCACACACACACACACACACACACACACACACACACACCTCTCGCCAGCATACTCTCACACCACAGACATACACACACACACACACCTCTCACCAGCACACTCTCACACCACACAACTATCACAACCATTCCACACAAACACCTGTCGCCACAATAATAATAATAATAATCCATCCACCCACACCCACCCGGGGGTGCTGGAGCCTATCCCAGCATGCACTGGGAAAGAGGAAGGATACACCCTGGACAGGTCGCCAATCTACTGCAGGGCACACACACCATTCACTCACACACACTCATCCCTATGGGCAATTTAGAGTCTACCTAGCCTACCTGCATGTCTTTGGACTGTGGAAGGAAACCAGAGTACCTGGAGGAAACCCACGCGGACATTGGGAGAACATACAAACTTCACACAGGAAGGTCCAGGCTGGATTCAAACCCAGAACCTTCTTGCTGTGAGGTGACAGTGCTACTCCCTGCACCAACATGCTGCATATTATTATTATTATTATTATTATTATTATTATGCTTTTATCCCAATCATTATTTCTATTAGCTATCTTCTTAGCAGACAGAGCCTAAAGCTGATGCTTTATCCAATTATGCTGATAGACTGACAAACAAACTTTTGGGATTTTGGCACTGTGACCTCAGTTCTGGTCCTTACCCACCACCAGACGGGAGTAGGGGGAGGGCTTGGGGTGCAATGTCCATTTGTGGATTTCATCGAATTTACTCTGAATTATTTCATCTGATCTTACATTTGCACAATCTGGTACCTTAGCTACATTTATTGAAAAGCTCATGAGTGACAGCTGATGCCTATTTTTATTTCCCTGTGTGAAACATGCTATTGTGGGTCAATCTATATGTGAAGTGGTCTAATTGACCTAACTGAGCCAGGGTAATTTGTGGAAATATAAACCTGGATATACACACTGACCCTGGATGAATGGAATTGCAGCACAAAGCATGGCTATCGATAGCCTAGTGTTCCCAGTAGCATAATTATCAGTGAAAAATCACACAGCTTTCCAATTCAAGGAGTATACACAGGCACATACACCAGTGTATACAAGTATGTGCAGACTTGCACATACACATGAACACAGGTGCATAAACATTTCATAAAACTGAACAGATGCAGCTTGTTTAAAGTTGTAGTGACTTTTAAAAATTATTTTTCTTATTGTTTGACATCCCATTTCCGAACACAAGCACACATACACACACACATGCATGCACGCATGTGTGGCCAGACACACACACACCCACATGCGTGCACACACATGCACCCACACACACAAATACACACACACACATGTACACACCTACACACACACACACACACACACCCCTACACACACTCATACATACACACACACGCACACCTTCATACACATTTACCTATTACCTATTAAAAAATGGGAGGACAGAGGCTGAAATATTCTATTATCAATTTATACTTGTACAATATTTCAAATAAACTGAACATTGTACAGGTCAGGAAATTGAAATCTTTATGCATCGCTAAATATATAAATAAGTGATGTATAAATAAGTTACGTTTTCACAGGCTAATTTGCTTTTTGCATTTTGGAAACTTTCTGTAGTCAGAAGCACAGAAGGAACTTAATCTTGGCTGTAGGACTTGGACGCAAATTTCCCACAGAATGAAGACATTTTGAAAAATGAATGGTGGATGTTCATGAGGAACATTGTATGGGGTAAATAACATTGCGTTTTTAAATGAGGTATGGGTAAAATATTAAAAATGAATAGAAATCAATTAAAATGGGAAGATTTGTATAATATTTGGGGAAGACACTTTGCCTGAGAAAAAGCATCTAGCAGCACTGAATAATCTGTGAACATAAATGAACTGAACTGGATGAAAATGAACAGGAAACAATCTTGTTTGTGACTTTGTGGCATGAGGAGTCAGTTTGTTGTATGAGGGGTGAAGAGGGATATGGAGATGTGGAGTACAAGAGGGATGTTCACAGGGGAGAGATAAGTTACTTGTTTTGTCTGCAGGATTCTGAAGTTTAATTATATTCCTGAATTGCTGTTTGTCTTTATGTGCAGTAAAAACAAAGTGTTCTTTGCCTTCATTCAAATTGTCAGACGAATAAATTAGAAAATATACAATCAATCAAGTGTAACCTGCATGAGTCCCATTTATTTTCACTCGTCTGATGAAAGTGATAGAGACGATTTTTTTATTGTCGTCGCAAATACAAACGAGGGATCGTCTTTATGTTTGATGCAGGACCTCGTGCCACTGGTAAAGAGCGGGCAACTTCTTTAGGATGGGCGCCCTGACAATATTTTTAATTTCACCTCTTTCACGCTTAGTTGTAATTGTACTTTCTTGATTGATCCCCCTGTTCCCATATTGCTAGAGTTGTCATTCTGACGGTGTGGTTAAAATGTTCTCCAATAAAACTTAAGGGCTCCCCGTGTGTTCGTTAAAATATGTCTTTGTGCAAAATGTTATGATCTGACACATGGATTCATTCAGATTAATTCGATTGCACTGGAAAATTGTTTTCTACAGAAAAAAATCATACATATTGTTGTGTTGTCTCAATCAGACGATTAAAAATGTACAAAAGTTTTGATTAAAGGTAATATCGCGTTAAAAGTATTATTGGTTTTAAAAGCTCTAACGAGATAGTTTTAGCCTATCTAGGTCCTTATCTCAATATTACAATTCATCATAATGTTTTTGCTGTACTTTCCAAACGTGGAATAACGGCATAATGGAGCACAGACAACCATGCAGCCTGTTTACCCAATCTACACAAGTATGTTGTTTAGAGTCAAAATGCGTCATTAATGCACATTATCCGCACATATCTGTCTGCAATGTAAAGCAAAAAGTCATGGGGTTTTTACCGAGGCAGCATTGACCGTTTATCCGCGTCTCTCACCTTTTATTGTCACCAATCACGCTTAACAGGAAGGCATTTAAAATGCAATTGATCTTGATATCGCGGCGCTTTAATATGACAGTAACAGTTGTGCGCCATACACGAAGTCAACTCTCCCCCCCCCCCCCCCCCCCCCCCACCCCAGATGGATGACTACAGACAGGTGAGTTATAATCCCTCCACCTGAGCGATGCTCACACGGCGTTCTGCACGAGCGGCCCGACAAATAAATAAAACCCATAGAAGATGACAAAGAAAATTGATACTTAACAGTTCTCGCGAGCGGCGCGTGGTAGGGATTGTCCAAAGGATGAACGCTTGTGGCGTAGCGCGATAGTAGAATGATGCGTGTTGGTTGCGTTTATGGCCGATCCTGGCGAAAGGTAATTGGCGAGCAATACCAGCGGTCGCAGTAGTGGCAATGGTAGTAAAGGAAGTGGCCGCCGTAGCTTAATAGTAAGCTAGTATAATTATGGTTATTTTACAGTTTCTCTGTCCACAATTTCATTTTGAACCACAGTTAATGGACTATATGAAATAATAAAATAAAAAAACAATGATTTCTATTGCTTCATGACTTCCTTCATGGGAGAATACCAGGCAGCAGGTCAATAAAAATGGTTGTTCTGGGTGTGTCAGATGAAACAATATGATTTAGGATTCATGATACAGGCTTGCATGTGCACTCAGTTCTCCTCCACTAAATGTGCTTTAGGTTTTCAGCTTCACATATGTAATGATTATGACTTACATATAAAGCCATACCCACACTGAGAATGTGATTGCCAGTCTCGTCGGCGAACAAAGTTGAAGTTAAAACAGTTTTGCTACAGTCCTAGTTTATTCTCATCTAAATATTGAATAAAGGTTGGCCACACTATATAGGATTTTTGCGGCCCCAGCAGACTCTGTGTCTGTAAACAAATAAGCCTGATCCTCCATCCTCAACCCCACCCACATCTCCGTTGAGGGCGCACCGCCGAGCACTACAAAGCAAAATGTAAATCAAAGAGTTCAGGTGTTCAGAGATCCAATTTTTAGCAACATTAATGATTCTATATAGAAGGTAAAAGAAATTAAGCCGTGTTATAACCATCTTTACACTGCGCGCACCCCTTAGACTCTAAGGCTCTAAGTGCATGGGGACATCGTGAGGTACGTACTCTGTAATGCCATTGCAGCTAATTTGTGTTTTTCCTCATTTGGTATTTAGCTGTGCTAGGCCCTGTTTCACGAAGCAGGATCACTGAGTTAGCTGGATAACTGCGCTGAGTAAAATTCAGAACCTTCCCAAATCTGGAACATGGACTGAAGTAAAAACAGCTGTTCTGGTTTTTGCAGCTAAGAAAAAAGTTATCGAGTTAACTCAGCAATTCTGCTTTATGAAATACTCGCCTGGACATTTAGTTAAAATAGGGATGTAAACACATAATTGTGTGTGTAATAAGTAACATTAGTAGGCCATGGGTCCATCATAGCTATGGGTCTTTTCATCTCCTTGGTGAACTTCAGCTGAAGCCACTGAACAAAAGTCATTCCACGGTTGACTCTAGTTTTCGAAAGTTTTCTAGTTTTTTGCTTCGCTGTATCTAGGCCTCTTAGCATCTGCCATTGCAGCAGCTAACGAGCAGCAAACGCTTTGCTGGAATCCGATCCAAAACCACAGGCCTCTTTCTGATTTCCTCTATTATTGCATATTTCTCACAATGAATGGTTTCAGATCTTTAGACAAAATGTAATATTAGACAAAGGGAAACTGAGTGAAACACATTTTAAATTATTTCATTTATTTCATGAAAAAAGTCATCAAACACCCATATCACCCATATGAAAAAGCAATTCCCCCCAAAAAATGTAACTGATAACTATATTCAGCTGATCGAACACAGCCAGGCTTGATTGCACCTCACTCGTATTGAACCTTACCATTAGCATGAAGAAGTCATCACAAAGTTTCTAAAAGCACTATGCCAGAATCAGAGGAAATTCCAGAAGAGATTTAAAAAAAAAAACCTTATTGAAATATATCAGAATGCAAAGACTTCCAAAGCCATTTCTAAGACACGGGGACTGCATCGAACCACAGTGAGAGCCATTATCTCCAAATGGAGAACAATTGGAACAGTGATGAATATTCCCAGGAGTGGCTGGCCAGCCAAGATTTCTCTAAGGGTGCACCGACAGCTCACCCAGGAAGTCACAAAAGATCCCAGAAGAACATTTAAAGAACTGCAGGCCTCTTTAGCCTCTGCTAAGGTCAGCGCTCATGATTCCAATGCAGATGTAAATGATATCTCTATTTGCATCTCTAATGCAACATGCCAGTGTGAAATATTTGCCAAGCTGAAGTTTACGTGTTGCCCTACAGTCACTACGGTTACTGACCACAGTGCTGGATCCTGATTTCCCTGTATTTCTCTCCCTGTCCTTCAGCTCTTAGGCTTGTCCCTTCACCGCCAGCCCCTCCATCGGGTCTGAAAGAGCACACCATCAGGCTGCAGCAGAGCCAGCTGCCAGAGCACTCTATTCAGCCTCTACAGCCCACTCTGGCCCCTTTGCTCCATTCCATGGGAGTTCCCCCCCCCCCCCCGTCACTAGAGGGAGGAGCCAAAAGTGCTATCGCAGAGATTTTGTTTTGGGCCAGTCCTGTTTTTCCTGATTGATTGACTGCTCGTAGGAATTCCGTACTTTATGAAGTTCATGAAACATCCGTTACAGAGCACTACCAGTGACACTGGGGCAGTCCAGGATTTGACCCAGACTTGGAACAGTAAGACTTCCAGAGTGAAATGAAGTTTGATAAAGGCAATTTTACTCTGACAGAGTAGATTATTGTGCATAAATTGCTGCGATAACACACTTCCGCAAAGATTCGGAAGGTTGTTTTGTTGTGTTCCTGTCCTTCCGAACAGGTGTTAGCATCCATCTCTATTATCGTAAGCGCGCAGAACACAGACGGCGCCAACAATTTATTGCGATTGTGTATATTATTATTAGTGGGCGAAGCTTGGCCTAAAACAGTTGCTTCCAAAATACAACAAAAAAGAAGCATTTAGGTCCTGTCTTGAGCGTGCTTAGGTCTTTATTTCTAACTAAAATAGAAATGTCAATAATTATTTATAACAACATTTAAAAACTATTTAAAACCAGTATTATTTAATAGGCTATTGTATTACTGCTGTAAGTGGCCACAGCAACACCATGGTAAATAACAAATCCATTAGCCAATATATTGGACAAGAAAACTGTTATATCTTTCTCTCGCACTGATGTTTTATTCAGACAACCTGCTCATCAGCTCGTGAGATGTCAGAATCTACTTCCAGAAAGAAATAATCTAATTTGCTTGAAGCCTAACTTTTGGAGATGATAGACTATAAATGAATACTGCGGGAACCCATTCACTCGAGGTTACACCAGCAGTTAGAAAGCTACAAAGCTAATGCGCACTTCAAAAAGTTGAATTCGGAAATATTTACAACAAAAAAAAGAAGCTTTCGATGTGATTCGAACTATAACTTGGCTTAATAAAAACAACAAGAGCAGATCTACTGAAATAATGTTCGTAGGTCACTCATAACAATAGCAGGAACAAACGGAGCTTTTAAGCAGTAGTCTGGATTTTTATTAATCGGACAGACCCGAATTCCTAATGTAACAGTAAGTGTCCACTTCTTGCAGATGAAGTTGGCTTTGCTTTCTACAAAGGGGCGGCATAGGTTAGTAAGGTCAAGAGGTTGACAAATTAATCCCTATGTTCTTCCATATAGTCATTGAACCTTGTCTTGCTCTTTAACATTCTGTTTTCTCCATTTTCCGAGAACTGGTGCCAGACGTCGACGCTCACTATTAATTCTGTAAAACCCCTTAATTATTAAAGATATAAATGGCAGTTTTGCATGTTGAAATGTGTATAATATTGTTCGGGATTCTTTTATGAGAAAATAGATCAGTGGGTCTCGCCTTTCAGAACACAAACACAGATTGGCTATATTTTGAGAGAAGCCTAACAATACGTAAACAAATGAAAATAATTGCACATTTAAGTATTTACCAAAATATTTTTCACAGAAAAGAACACCAGTTTCATTAATATAACTTTGAATTTAACAGTTATGTAATGGAATTTGGTAGCAGAATGAGTTTCTCGCGAGATAGCCATCCAAACAGCACCCATTTCCCATCATATCACGATATTAAGCGTGGCAGTGCATTCGCTTGTTCCGAGACGTTGGCGCAGCGCAATACTGCCAACAAATGATTATGTAGAAATTCACGCAATGACAGCATATAATTTGCACAAATCGCAGTAATTTCCCGTTGTTTGTGCACACTTTCTTTGTTTTGGAATGTTTCTTTCCAGCAATGATCCCAAGCGGTCTGAGAATTTTTTCCCTCTGATATTCGGCCAGGGCTCTTGTAATGCTTCTTAATGTGCCCATAAATCATGTTCCGTCCGCCAAAGATTAGCAAACACACAATCATGTAAAGACTCCAGCGCGACCTTCCTCTCTTTAAAAAATCACTGCAGTAAAAAAGCGGTTCTTTTCATAACCACTTGAGGTAAACCCGTGAACTCCGTCCGTTATCAGATGTTACTCTCTTCAGTAATAAATTATGTGATGGTATATTCAATGGTTAATGGTGCTATTTGGTTTTCATTGACAATGGCCAGACTTCAAACCAAAGTATAGTTTTTGAATACTTTGAACCTTGCGCATGACCCACCACACTGCAGCTAACCTTGGGATTTCGCCAGGGCTTTTTAAGTAATATAAGTGGTTCTGTCGGAATTTCATGCACGCCACTCATAGTATTTGTATAACTGACATTGACCTTGTATAATCTACAAGATTACTGGAATTTAGCAAACGCCCTCATACAGAGCGAATTATACAAATATTTTATACAAATCCAAGTACGGTATAAAGGGGTCGAAGAAACCAATCGGTTCGAAGGAAATGCATCTCACATGCCGCTTGCAGCGCTCCGCGGCCGAAACGTGCTGCCATGAGAGCCCTATTCTCTGCTTTTTGTCGTCATAGGGACATGATTAATGGCGGCGTGACAGTAATAACAGAATTAGAATGCTACAGCAAGAGGCAGGGAACAGAGTCGGCATTTACTACAGTCGCGCGCAGAGGCCACCGGCAGGCCAACTCCTGTTTTGCATAAAGAACACGGCCACGCGGTGATGGATGTTAATTCAGTGACACTCTCAATATACATAACAGCAGTTCCGTGCACAGCTCGCTCCCCGAGAGCACAGCCGACACAGCTTGGAGGGAGGAGGCCATGCATTATCCCCCTATTATCTTCTACGCGGAGACCAGACTGTACACCACGTGCATGCGGAAGAAATTATACATATATATATATATATATATATATATATATATATATATATATATATATATATATATATATAGTGATGGCATGTATGCCATCCGCCCAGTTACGGCTTGGGGGAAAATGCCCCACATATAAGCTATGCATACATGCACAGACACACGCTTACACCCAATCAAAACGTTACACAACGCCCATCGTTTACTTTGGCAGTCGTTTAATTAAGATCAATGCATACACGAATTAATTATTTTGAAGTATTGGGACTTAATAAACTAGAGCTCCATTAGCTTATATGATTTAGCTTGACATAATAAAAAAGAACACATTTTGCCAGAGGGGTAAGTCTGCCTGAATCTGCAGAATTTTATCAAGCAATATTTTGGAACACTGTAGCATATCGCCTATAAAGCACGCATGCAACAAAAAATATCAAGCAGTTTGTTATCTCTTATTTAAAGAAGAAAGTAGAACGAACAGCTGACAAGGCCGAGGTGCGAGGGCGCGCTTAGTAAATTTGTGCACGCGCGCCCGCGCCCGTGTTTCTGTTTTTCAGCCCGCCTTGTGTTGTGTGTACATGAGGCGGGGACCGGATTTTGCTCCTATTGCTCCCAACATTAGACAAAGAAAATGTGCATTTAAAAAAGCTTTGTGTCGAAGGATAAAAGCGAAACGTTTAGGGGCATTCTGTACAGCTGTTGGTCAGCAGCCGTAAATCGAATTTCGTCTAAAGATTTGATTTAATTCCGGGAATGGAACTCTAATTCATTTAAAATGAACTGAGAGAGAGAGAGAGAGAGGGGGGGGGGAAGGGGGGGGGGGGGGGGGGGGGGCGGGGGTTATTAACATTCAGGATGTGGAATCAGGAGTGGAAAGAGGGTTCACGAGGTAACTAAACAGAGATGCCTCACCATTTATTTGGAAATGCGCTTTTAATACAGGAAGTAATAAATGTTCTAAATACAGTGAAAACAATATATCTGTTTAATGTTTTATTGCCGAGAAGCAATTATGTTTCCATTAGCTCATTCAGCATTAATCCCTGAGGTGTCCACCGTTCTCTTCTGTACCGGAAACTAAGCCCGATTTCTTTTTCCTTTCCAGACTTAATTTCGTTAATAATCACACTTTCTTGTTCACTGCATTTAAACAATTTCAGGGGAAATGCAGGCTAATGTATTAAACAAAAAAAGTTGAATAATGAACTGAAAATCGAAAAATGAATGCTTCTTTTTTATATTTATAGATTGTTATCCAAAGGCTATGAAATGAAACAACCACGTAAGCAGACATAAGAAATGCGCAGTACGTTCACTTTGGCCTGAGCCCAATCCCATCATGTAAGCCTATTTAATATTTTGCGGCGACTGAATGTATTAGGTATTGTTAGGAAATGGCATTACAAATTCTCACCAGAATCTATTCAGGCGGGAAAATTGGTGCTAACCTACTGACGCCCAGGCCTTCTCTACTTCGACTCGCTCGGATAGGGAGAGGTTTTCAAGTAGCGCCCTCCTAGCCGTTCTGTCACCGCGCCCAGCACGTTGAAAGCTTGTGGTTGGACCGCGAGAAGAAGCGCCCTGTCCGAATGATTAATGTCAGGAAGGAGGAGGGAGGAGGGGGGGAGGAGAGGAGAGGAGAGGGCGCGGGAAGCGGATGTGCCTTACACTATAAAATACTGACTAGACTGTTCCAGAGAAATAGCCTCGGCTATGTTGTGAATATCAGTTCTGTTTTATTTCAGTTGGGCTGGAATTTTCTGTGTGTGCTTTCATCATGGAGCCCATGAATTAAAAAGGTAAGCAAATATATTAAATTTTAAACTTAAATTTTTTTAAACTGCAATATCCTGTGGACAAAAAAGTTACTACATGACTATTCTTGCTGTTCAATAAAGTGAGAACAAGATTACATTTGGGAGAGAATAAAAATGGCACTGTGGTTAGGAGAAGACTACAATGAAAATGTGTTTTGGCATGGATTAAATCAAAAAGTCCTCTTGAGGGAAAGTGGTAGCCGGAGTCAATGCAAAGAGAAAATCCCCAGACCAATCCAGTGCCATGCCGCAGTAATCTCCCCCCTTTAGACATCTAGGTGGTGTTGATAGAATCGTGGACTATCGTGAAAAAGGCGTAGGAAGATATAACAGAAAAATTACTGATATTAACTAAATTAGGTGATTGTTTTTGGCAGTTGTAAACCTTATAAATGTAGTGGGCCTATAATGTGCCATTAAGCATATCATACTCTGTCTTCCCCTCTCTCTCTCTCTCTCTCTCCATATATATATATATATATATATATATATATATATATATATATATATATATATATACTGTATCTATATGTGTGTGTGTGTGTGTGCATTGAACCAAAGCACTTTTTAAGGTTTTAATCTTCAACCAGAATAAAGACCAAAGATTGACTTTGGAAGCGAAGTCAAACACACATTTGATTTTTTTTTTCAAACACACATAATTGGTTTTAATAATAATTAAACACACAAGAAGCTGTTTTCATTTGCAATTAGAGTTCATTATGTTAACTGGAGATGAAAAACCAAACATGGCCAAGCAATCTGTATCTACGTTTTTATCATTTAATAATACATTAAAATGTATAATTCTAAATATTAGTCTATTGTCTCAAAAGGACAAAATATGGTTTTTATTCAATATGAACATTTCTTATTTAATGCATCACAAAACATTGACAATCATTAAGAAACCAAGCATTTGAAATAAGAATCTCCCCAATTAGTACCAATATCTGTCTGAATGAAGCCTATTTGTATTACACTCTGAATGCTTAATGCATTTACACAACCTACTGTAAGAAACCCTGTTTACTTATTTTTAAAATACAGTGCAGTATGTATGGCTATTACACCCCAGTAAATACTCCACATGCTTTTCACACCTCAGTGCATAAATAATGAGGCAATTATCTTTTAGTTCTGGAAATATGAAATTATAATATTTACATGACATGAAAGATGGGAAGTGTTTCCATGAATAGTTCTACTAAATATTCTGGTGGAACACCTGTTACCCCAGTCTGCTGCAAACTCATACCTCCAAATGCTTCTCAGTATATTGTAGCTAACATGCATTATGTGTCAATTGCCTTCAGTTTGCCTTTTTGAAAACAAGAACCAAGGCTTGCATGAGCAAATGTTGTCTTGTAGTCTTACGCTTGTGTGATACGTGCCTCTATTTCTCCTCTCTATCTGTGCAAATACGAATCTACTGGAGGCTCAGGTAAATAAAAAAGACCCGGGTTTGATAAATCAACCTGTTGAAGGGGGCAACTACTGTTACCAAAAAACCAAAAAAAAAGCCCTCTGATACTTTGAATAATATGAGCCGATAAGATTTTAACTGGGAAGCTTGTCCGTCAGAATGCACACGGAAAGTATTTTGTTAATGTTCAATATCTGCTATTTCACCTGATAAGGCCTACAAACTCCATGAGCCTTTTCAGACGGTAGGCTGCCTCGGTGGAGAGCATCAGTTAGTACATACTGCATGTAGTGTTTCAAAGGTGTGATGGTCTTTTGTGAAGAGAGGATGTGTGTTTGGAAAGAATTTGGGCTGTACAGGTGTGTCCTTACATGTTTGTGTGCGTGTGTGTGTGCATGTGTGTGTGTGTGTATGTGTGCGTGCGTGTATGTGTGCGTGTATGTGTGCGTGCGTGTATGTGTATGTGTATGTGTGCGTGTGTGTGTATATGTGTGTGTGTGTGTATGTATGTGTGCGTGCATGTATGTGTGCGTGTGTGTGTGTGTGTGTATGTGTGTGTGTGTATATGTGTATGTGTGTGTGTATATGTGTATGTGTGTGTGTATATGTGTATGTGCGTGTGTGTATGTGTGTATATGTGTATGTGTGTGTGTGTATGTGTGCGTGCGTGTATGTGTGCGTGTCTGTGTGCGTGTGTGTGCGTGTGTGTGTGTGTGTTTATGTGTGTGTGCATGTGTGTGTTCTTCACCCCCACAGGTCCCGAGGAGATGCCTGACTACTTCAGTGTGCACCGAAGTCACAGAAGGAGGACACCTGCGTGTCGCGGGGCCCCAGGGCCCGTCTGACGTGGCCGGGGACCGCACAGCCGTAGTCCAGAACGGCGAAAGGGGGGTCAGGGACGCCCAGTCCAGCCGCGGGCTCCGCGCTCACGTGGCCGTGACCGCCTGCTCCGGGGTCGGGCCAATCGTACGCCTGCGCCACGGACGACAGGAGGCCCGCCCCCTGCCGGTCCGCGGAGGCGTACGCCGCCAGTCCGTAGGCGCCTCTGGAAGACTCGAAGGCGGGAGGGAAGAGGGGCGCGGCGTAGCCGGCAGAGGGGCCGGGGCCGGGGCCTGGGCCGGGGCTGGAGCTGCGGGACGGCCCCTGCGGCGAATCGGCCTCCGCCCTGGCCCTCCCCCTCCCCCTCTGATCCTTCTTGTACTTCATCCGCCGGTTCTGGAACCAGATCTTGATCTGGCGCCCCGACAGCTTCAGGGAGGAGGCCATTTCCTGCCGCCGCGGGCGACACAGGTAGCGGCTGAAGTGGAACTCCTTCTCCAGCTCCACCAGCTGGGAGCTGGTGAAGGTGGTGCGGGCGCGCTTCGGCGCCGGGCCACGCCCACCGCCTCCGGCGCCGCCGCCGCCCGGGGGGCTGGTCTCGCCCCCGCTGCTGCTGGCCGACTCACCTGGGAGGAGAGAGAGAGCGAGAGAGCGAGAGAGGGACAGACAGACAGGGTGGGGTGGTGAAAGACATGTTCATGACACACAGGGCCACTGAAAAACCCTGGACTCATCAGCGCAGTCAGGTCATTTCCACAGGCTCCAATGCAAAACATTTATGAGGTCATTATGAACAAGGATCATTCATCATACTGCATCTTCACCATGTCAGTTACCCATGACCTGAATTTTACTGTTTGCTGGATGTGTGTCTACATCCATACATTACTCATACTTGTGAGCCATGGCTGATCGATTAAAACCTTTTCCTGGCTTGCTGGGTACCTAAACACAATCAGCAGATTAAGGAATAAATGGTGTCTGAAATAAAAAAGCATTCACTTAGGGAACAAAAGAATGAACAGTAGACTTCTGTACACATTTCACCAGCTGATCTGGACTGCATCTGCTAAACGTATATTTTTGTTAAACAAATCTGATTTTGCGTAAAAGCTGCTCTGCTTTTCCATTGCAACTTTATTGCCTGTCTTTTGCATTAAACCAAAGCCATAAATCTTCTGAAAAATGCACACTTTATTTTTTGTGTAATAAATTTTTTGGTTTGCCAACGGGCCTTCCCTTCAGCAGCGATGGCAAGATATGGAAATGACTACTGCCCCAACACAAGAGACAGTCAGCCTTACTACTGCCCCAACACAAGAGACCCGGCCCGACTACTCCCCCAACACAAGAGACAGTTGGCCTGACTACTGCCCCAACACAGACAGCTGTATGGGTGACAAATTAAAGGAAAAACCTGAATAAATGAGTGGAAAAACGTAACGAACGTGGATACTTCCATGCAGGTGTGCAGCATGATACAATTAAGCAGTTAACATCCTATCATGCTCTGTCGCATGTATAAAATGCTGAGCAGGCCCAGTTGACCTAGTATTTCAGTAGGAACATTGACTAAAGTGACACCTACATTCAGATCTATGGGAAAGACATCAGTAAATAGGATTAAAAATTGTGGTTGAAAGTGAACATTAGTGCGATATGTAAGGAAAAACAGAAGAGCAACTCTTTCTCAGGTGACTGAGCATGTCAATGCAGGACGTTATCACACTGTCAGCATGAACAGTCTGTCGACAACTACATATAAAGGGATATTACAGTGGGGTTGCAGTACATAAACCCCTCATTACAAAGACGAATGCACATTTGAGAGTTCAGTGGTGCGAAAACCACAGGTACTGGTCTACAGAGATGTGGAAAAAGGTGATACGGTCAGATGAGTCATCCTTCACCATATTCTCGACAAGTGGGCGAGTGCATGTGTGGCATCCACCAAGAGAACGGTACAGGCCTGAATGCTTGACCCCTACAGTGAGGGGGTGCTGTGGTTATGTCATTGCATGGGGGCATTTTCCTGGCATGTTTTGGGTCCACTTGTCCCCTTAGAGGGAAGGGTCACTGCAAATCAATACAAAGTTATTCTGAGTGATCACTTTTATCCTATGATGAAACATTTCTATCCTGGTGGCAGTGGTCACTTTCAGGATGACAATGCCCATCCATAGGACAGGAGGGGTCACTGAATGGTTTGGTGAGTATGAAAATAATGTTAATCATATGTTTATGACCTTCGAAGTCACCAGATCTTCAACCAACTGAACACCTATGGGAGATTTTGGACTGACGTGTTAGCACTCTTGGAATCTTATGCCAAGGCACATTGAAGCTGTTCTGGTGACTCATGGTAGCCTAACACCTTACTAAGACATTTTATGTTGGTTATTCCTTTAATTTAAATGTACATATTGTGGCATTTGGTCTGTCGGACAGGCATACATATATACTGTATATATATGCTTCACATTTGGATCAAAATTTGAAAAATATGGATTTGCTGCACTGCTTGACCTTTTGATCCTAAAAGGTCATTTATTTACTGACCACTTTTCACAAACAAATGGCTTATTTCACTGCTAGCAATGCTATCAATATGTTGCCGTGAACAATCATTTTGTCATGCTTTGGTATGTTTTTTGTCCAGCGATGAGTAAACCTGTTCGGTCTCGGGAAGAGGAACGGCCAAGAAATGATCAGCTGTGTCGGACATGTTGGAAAATAGTTCAGGGAACCTCAGCAGGGGGACGATTTGTCCCGCTCTGCTTAAAAACACATTTTTCACAGTAGCTGCAGAAAGAGAGAAGCAGACCTGCTGGTGAATGCCCGGCCATTACAAACATTTGCCGAGTCCTAATTCCTTCTGCAGGCTGGAATTTCGTAGCACACGTTTATATTTGTTTTTCCAAATGGATTTTCCTCATTTAGCACATATTTCTTCCAGGGTAAAACCAGCCGTTGCTGTTTAAGGACCAAGAAAATATCCAGAATACTCTTTGTATTCCATCAACCTGGGGGAAGCTATACACTGAACCGGGGTAATAAAGTAACATGATGTAAGAGAGATGTGCATTTTACCTCTCTCCCCCTCTCTCAGTCTGTCTCTGCCTCTCTTTCTCTCTCATAATGTCCAGAATATAACCTGCACGGAGAAATCAGACCCTACCCAGCAGTGTAAATCAATTTAAAATCTGTTTAAAACTGACCCCCTTAAACTCTAAATCTGACCCTATCTAGCTGTTTAAAACTGACCCCCTTAAACTGTAGATCTGACCCTATGTAGCTGTTTAAAACTGACCCCCTTAAACTCTGAATCTGACCCTATCTAGCAGTTTAAAACTGACCTTATGTAGCTGTTTAAGATGGACCCTATACAACTGTGTAAAACTGACCCTATCCAGCTGTGTAAAACTGACCCTGTCCAGTTGTGTAAAACTGACCCTGTCCAGTTGTGTAAAACTGACCCTGTTCAGTTGTGTAGGCTAAATCTGACCCTGTTCGGCATAAGCGTTGCCATGGGTGCCAGGCACCAATGACCAACGTAGACATGCCCATATATAGTCATATTGTGGGTTGAACACTGATATGATGAATACATATGTTATGGACCATTTCCAACTACCTTCTAATGCTAATTCGCTCTTTAAAATGTTTTAGAGACACTGTATAACCCGTCTGCTCCCCATTCTATCGCCCAAATCCATTTCCATGGAATCATGCAGTGCGTTTTCAAGCACCAATCAGATACGCCACCCATACTTTACTAATTAGTAATTCAAATTCTGTGACAAATACACTAACTAGCATGTAGCTGGATCATCGAGTCCAGCTGTTTAAAGTGACCCTGTCCAGCTGTTTTTAACTGACCCAGTCCACTTGAGTAAAAGTGACCCAGTTGAATTGTGTAAAACTCACCCTGTCCAGATGTTTAAACTGACTCTGTCCAGCTGTTTAAACTGACTCTGTCCAGCTATTTAAATGGATCCTGTCCAATTGTTTAAAGTGGCCCTGTCCAGCTGTTTAAATGGACCCTGCCCAGCTGTTTAAACAGACCCTGTCCAGTTGTGTAAAACTGTCCTTGTCCAGCTGTTCGAACTGACCCTGTCCAGCTGTTTAAATGGACTCTGTCCAACTGTTTTAATTGACCCCGTCCACCTGTGTAAAAGTGACCCAGTTCAATTGTGTAAAACTGGCCTTGCCCAGCTGTTTAAATTGACTCTGTCCAGCTGTTTAAACTGACCCTGTCTAGCTGTTTTAATTGACCCCATCCAGCTGTTTAAACTGACCCCATCCAGCTGGTTAAACAGACCCTGTCCAGCTGTGTAAAAATGACCCAGTTCAATTGTGTAAAACTGATCCTATTGAGCTTATAAACTGACCCTGTCCAGCTGTTTAAACTGACCTAATCCAGCTGGTTAAAGTGACCCTGTCCAGCTGTGTAAAACTGACCTTATCTAGCAGTGTAAAATTGACCCAATGCAGATGCGTAAAACTGACCCTAATTCCTAACTCTTACTGAAATCAGTGAGCAGACAAAAACACCTACAAAAGTGGCCTGGCCTATTTAGCCATGGAAGTACATTAAGCTATCAATTAGGTATTTTCCCCATATTTAGGGTTATGGTTTGAATAAATAGGGCTACACACCTGCACTTGGATGAACACACGTCTCCTAAAAGACACGTGAGCACCAGTTCAGCACCTGCATAGCTTTCGGCTAAAGAGAAGTCATTCTGCCTTCTGGACCATCCTGGACATGCACTTTTATCTATCTTTTATATTCCGCTCAACTGAAAATACAAAATGGAGAATACTTATGTGGCAGAACGCACATAATACTGAACAAACTCTCCAGAACTTGTCAAGAGGTTGGAGAGATATTCAATCTTCATATGGTATGACCATTGGGACTGTGACTCTGTTGAGCTGCATTTAAGAAAGGTAAAACCGCAAATATTGTGATGTTCATTACACCAAAATATCAGCACAATACAACACAAAAGGCCCGGCAGCAATAGAGGCATCGCCACGTCACAGCCTCTGGCTGTTAATCTATATCTATCAGTTTAGGAGACGCGTTTTTATATCTCTGTGACAAGCAGCTTTCAGCCTGATATTAAACTGAAGACAAATTGATCTCTATTACAGCTGGATACAGACCCGAGCCTCGTTCCTCCTAAAGTATTTCTGAATATGTGTCAGCAGCTCCTTTAAATTTCTCACACGCAGTGCGCACACACACACACACGCACACACACACACACACACACAATTTTGGTTTATTCCCCTTTTGGTTTGCGGCTACATTGATGCACTGCCCTTTAAAAGATTATTAAAAGAAAATAAGTTAAGTAATAGATGAAGACGCGCATCTTTATTAAATGAGGCGGGGAGGGAAGCACTGAGCTAATGGCCTCTTTGCTTCATGCAGCAGTTTGGTGAGCACTAATTTGTCTGCGCCACGTTGAGAGCGGCTGACGTTTAAAACAGAGCACGAGGCAGGAAAGACTGCGCAAAATTAAAAAGCACAAGCGCCAGGGACTGCATCAGTTGGGTTTGCGCGCGTGTGGGCGTACGTGTGTGTCAGCTAGCTGGCGCTGCGGTTGGGGTTTGGGAGGGGAGGTGTGTGTGGGGGGGGGGGGGGGGGGGGGGGGGGAGGGGGGGTAATTAGCAACTCGTTGGCCTTATTCTGTCCTTCAGATCATACATGGATCGCTAAAGTAAAAGATGATAACAGGCGTGCTCATGAGACACTGAGCGGGAGGGGAACAGGCCGACCACTCACAAATCAAACTGAGGAAAACTCCACCCCCCCCCTCCCCCTCACACACACACACGTTGAGTAAAGATAAAACCAGTCTATGTTCTGTTTTCATGACAAACACAGTGTGTGTGTGTGGGTGTAGGTGGTTATGTAGGTGGTTGTGCGTGTGGGGGGGTGTTGGTACACTCCCTCTCCACCATTGTGAACCTAAGCAAAGTTTTTGCAAGCGCTCCATTCCACACCCGTGTGTGCTCCAGTCCACAGTTTTAGTGCTACCCACTCAGCCTGTCCTGGTATACAGCTCACTGAATCCTCCCAGCTCAGACTAACTCAAGATTATCTGAGGACATGTCAAACTGTAGCTACACAGAAACCCTGTCTTCCTGCATATTCAGTACTACATATCCCTAACTTGTATATCTAAAATGAAGCAGTCTTCATATTTCAAAACTTTCATCTTTACACATCATTGCAACTATTTGTTGAGCATTTAAAAAACAATTCAGTTCCCGTCCTCCCTTGCATCAACTACAAAAAACAGTTTTCAGCTCCTTGACAGACAGCTGAACCTCTGTCAGTGCCCTAGCACAGCTTGTGCTCCACTGGACGGTGCGCGCTGAAAGTATTTACCATCCTGTGATCAGGTCTTGGGTTTGTCCCACACCTAATGCGCTTGACTTCTGTCCAAGACCGTAAGCGTCTCCTGACAACGACTGATCAACAGCTCACCATGCAATATTTTCCCATTCATTTATTCTCTTATCAATAACCAGGTGATTAGTGGAAAGGGTCGTCATGGCGATCGGGAGTGAGCAGGTGTTACTTATTGGATGATGACACGTTTGCAGCATGCTTTAGCACTGAGATGCCAGTCTCTGCGGAGAGTGGACAGACAATGCAGAGGACACAGCCTATGGATTGTGAACAATTATCTACTGTAGGAGAAGGGATGTTACAAGCAATGCACTGTACTGCATATATTGCAATTTCCTCACACTGATATAATACCAGCTCAAATCTACCAATAGAAAACTGCTATAAGAACAAATCAAACAAAAGCAACTTTGCCTGAATAACTGATCATCTGAATAACTTCAATGTGAGTTCTCCATGCCAAACTCAAAATAAATGTTTAATATCCATATTTGTAGCTGAGCGCAACCATAACTAACCACACTTCAGCTATACGTTGTTCTCTCAGGTTAATTTCGTTTCTTAACACGCTTGTCTGATTAAAGCTACTTTTGCAAAAGCCTCCACATTCCAAAATAATGTAACAAATAGTACAATAATAAGAAGAATAAGAATATTAATAATAAAGTCTATTGTAAAAAAAAATAGGCCCCACTTGTTTTTTGTTTAATAACTTTTGCCACACCAAAAATGTGCTTACACTATCCTTCCTTAGATATAACAATTAAACAAAGCAGTCTTGAAATAAAAAACAATGGATATACCTACAACCACACTACTTTGCGTTATAGCTATTCATCATTTATTTGTTAAGTCGTGAGATACATTATTGCATACTCCGTTCACAACGCCGAGCTCCTGCCAGCCAGAGTCCTATCAAAACTTACCTGATTCAGTGAAGCTGTGGGCTCTCCTTTTCTGGATCTGTCGCGTCTCCTTCATCCATGGAAAGATTTGCTTGGATAACTGGCCGCCTGAAGAGCACCTGCTTGTGCCGTCGGCGTTGGTTGAGCCAGTGGTTCTACACGACTGGTCCAAAGTGCTCCGGAACGGATTTATCCGGATCGAGGAGCGGCGGACGCCGGGAAAAGACGTGACTGGACGCTGGCAGAGTAGTTCTCGAAATTCATGGATGTAGTCTCCACTTGATCCCACGCATTTCTTGGCTTCGATGTCTTTGTCGAATATGTAATTGTCATCCTGCAGGTAACATGGGATAAACTGGTTGTCCATAGAAGTTGGATGTAGTTGCTGTAAGTCTAAACTAGATGGTTCCTGGCACGTATAACCCAAAAACGGCCTTTCATTTTCGTAAAATGTTACTTTTTGCATAGCAGATGATAAGTTATTCACAGAGTAAACTTAAGATTTTTTTTTTGTATTCGCTTCTGGCAACAGACTAGAAACATTTAATATTATGCCAACAAGAGTGGAACCTTGTGGTCACGTGGGGCTGTGCTCCAATAGCCAGGCGCACCGAAGGATGCTGGAGATACAAGCCGTCCCGGAGTCAAGTGAATGGAGAGCCGTGGTCCTTCCACGACACACCAGTCCGCTCTGCGACGAGCAAAAACTTTTCAGCCTGCAGAAACGAACAAATTAAAACATGAAGAGATCCTTCACCTTAAAGTCAGCAGCACGGACAGAGGGATAGATTGGGGCCGAAAGGGAGAGAGAAGAGAGAGAGAGAGAGGACAGTGTGCACGCGCGTAATCATTCATCAGGGGGAACTCGCGTTTATCTTGCCTCTAATTTTCCGTTTGCACTAAGGACAGAGATGCGGTTAAAAAGCTGAACGGAAATTCCTGGAATTTGAAAAAATAGTAACTTCTATTTTTTTTGAGGAAGGCTATGGTATGTTATTTTAAAAACAAATCGACGTAATGTAGCTATTGTTTTTATAGCTGGGTTGCATAGCTACATTGTATGTTTGCCCAAAATATTCTTAAAAATCAGGTTTCAAAATCCAAAAGATTCAATATAACTGTAGCGGGTTGTCTAAGCGCTCGGTTCAATGATTAAAACCTGATGTATTATTTAAAAAAGAAAATACCTTTGTGAGTTGAATTTGTTAATGTTCCGTGCATGCTTGGCAACAAAAAAACGAACGGTTTCGTTTAATATTTTTTTGGGTGTAAATTAAAAGCGTGCTCGTATTTTTAGTTAAATGTATCCTTAGTGTGCGGTGAAACTGCGCATTACGCAAATTACCACTTTTTTATTTTGAATTAAACGATTTAACTAGAATCAAAGGGAGTGGTCAAACAAAGGAGTTTTGACAATCATTACCATACACAGACAAAGAGAACATCACAAAAGAGCTCGTCTCTGCACGAGCAAATCACGAATTTTGAGCCACAAACTGTGTGTTCTCCAAGTAATCGCTGAAGAGTCGCATTTGGATGTGCCATTTCATCATCGTGTTATATACGCGGTATAGAACGAATTTTCGATAGCAACAAAAATGTATAATAGCCAGGATTATCTACAAAGGTTGTCAGACAAAGAGAGGGTGTAAACTTAGGCACAAACGGATTGAAACATATCTGTTTTATCTCAGCCCCCGCATCTAAAACTTCACTGAATTAATTAACGTTTGATGACTTGACACGGAGCAATTTTAAATTTTATCGTTGTATTTTAACGATGTAAAACTAAAATTGTGTGCAGTTCGCCACCGTAGAGTCAATGCCTAACATGTACCATACTGTAAGTGGACGGTCCCAATTACAACCAATACTATAATTCATAGGCTACCCTATGAAAGAACACTCCACGCTTCCAGCGCCCACGAGGTCACCTTTAGATATGATATATGTGCGATGAGTTAGCATATTTCAAAACAGATAAATACCCTCAACCTCTAAAACAAAAAATAGACTCGATGTGTACATATTTGTACATATCGGCAATAATCTAAGATATTATAAAATGTTATGCTTGAGGAGGGAAATCAATAAATGAACGCAAACGAAGCAGGGTCCGATTTTTGAATGAAGTTGGTGAAAGCAATTGTAGCTGAGTTGTTTTGAAAGCCCTCCATGTTTGTCTCTTTGTGTGATGGATGGCGCGCGGAGGAATGTAAACCCGAGTCGACCCTGCGTCTCCTCCAGATATAATCTCTATTTCATTTACTCTCCTGGTGCTGCCGAGAGGAGAGCTTCAAGCAAAAGCTGGATGAAGGGCTGAGGCCCGGCATGGCTATTTCACCACAGCCGGAAAATTTAGCCAATGAAGCCACGTACAGGATTGTCTAAAAACCGGTCGCAAAGACAAAAAAAAAGTACATAGTGCATAAAATAATTATGCTATGACTATGCCAAATGATTGTTGAAGTCAATTCAAGCGAATGGAATTTAACACAATTTACATAACGTATTTCAAAGTGTGAATCAAACAAACGAAATATAGGTGGCATGTTAGGTGATATAGCACTGTCAAAAAAGATTCTCGCCGAAAAAAGCTACTTCAGAATGCCAACATAAAACATAAACATAAAAAACAACCTATTTATTGACAGTTTCGCGCGTGAAACAAATGTACCTAGTCACTGAGATGGTTCCCTCTTTCTTTGTAATTACACTGTAATGGCCTGCACATAATGTGTTATTTTTACACGCAGCAGAACAGATGCGTACCAAAGTCACGATTGTATAGACAATTCATTCAGCGTCCATTAAGGAAAATATTAAGAAGACCATCGTTCCCTGACTCCTTCCAGTTGTAGTCTGGAAATCAATCTCATTTTAAAAACGATTTGTTATTTAGAGTTCAGTGAATTGCTGTCACAAAGCTTGTCACATAGAAGCGTTCAGTATGCATATTACAAGTCCAGCTTCATCCTAGATCCAAAGCCATTAACATGAAATATTACTGTGTTCGAGTGTGCACTGAATGCGAGCAAAGCGCTAGTTAGGTAAGTATCTAAGTACATAATGGACGAACGAGCAAATTGGTTTAAATTCTTATGTTATAGCTATGCACCATACATGCTCTGCACCTTTAAAAACAAAACCCTTGGTTGTTGATGTTCTTGTTCATTGTTTACTAAACTGCCAGCGGCGTCGAAAGCAATCTGAGACAGAGCCCCGAGACAACGTCCTTCATTAATTTTGATATATATATATATATATATATATATATATATATATATATATCAATATATGTTCAGAATTTTACCGGATTATAGAGGGGCGATGGCGATGACCCTTCTACTACACACACACAGCCAACACACACACACACACACACACACACACACACACACCCACGCACGCACGCACGCACACACACACTACCGCAATGAGAGCTGAAAGCCAGACGAGGAGACATGCAAACACTATCACCGTTATTACTCCTTTTATTAATACCAGTGAGGTATTACTGAGAATCTCTTATTAAGAACATGAGGTAGCCTTACTTAGAAAACTTAATAATGTTAAGTTTTCTGTGGAGGCTGTAATAATTATGCGTAATAAAAATTATTAGTTTTAATATAAATGGGAATGCTCCTTGGCAACCGTACTTGCTTCCAAATAGTTGGCCTATTTATCTTCATTCTAAAGAAATACTTGCAAGTCAATGTTTCACTTCTCAATTATTGTCTAATGAAATAAGCTTAGTTTAGATAGTATTATAATTTTGTTAGCATTCACGTGTATCCGTACAGAAATGCAAGGTTTAGAAAAATTAATTCGCTTTATTTCATTCCCCCCCCCCTCTCTATGCTTACCCTCCCTTGCTTGAAATTGAAAAAGCGTTTCTTGATAGTCGGGCTGGTAGAGCAAGACCATATTTTAGCCCCGCCGCCAGCATGCTGCAATTCCAAGTGAACTCTGTTTGAACCGCGGTGGTAGCAATAAATCATTTTCCCTTCTCTCACAAAAGCGCGGCGCTCGCACTGGGTGTCAAACCTCTTAGAATTCCTACTTACCGTCGACGCTTTCGGAGATGCGGACAAAACAGCCGCAGAAAACATCGATAAACCTCAGATACCTCTTACACAGAAACACTAATAGGCAATGTGCATAATATTGTCCAGCTTCAGAATGTTATTTGAACGCTAAGAATATCAATGCCAGTATTTAGTCTGTATTTTTAAGGGCGTGTAACATTGAGGTAACCAACAGGAATACATTTTGCAAAATTGCTTTGAGGAAACCGGGTTTAGATGCGCGAAGTAGGCGTCGTGGCGAAATAAGATAACTTATGGACAAGCTTCTTTCTTTTAATTTTACAAATAAAACATGCGAGAGAGAGATAGGGAGAGAGACGGGGTGGGAGAGACTGACGTTTAATGCACGCTATTTTCCTAAATTTCCTGGCGGGATTGTACTACGAACAGCTCGATAATAACGCCCATGGTAACTGTTCCGGCCCAGCCTGTCGTATTTGGCCAACGTCTAGACGAAACCTAACTATTCTCACCGAAGGCATTAACAATCTGTTAATGTTTTTTAGGGGACGGCGCAGGAGAGAGTGAAGGGGAGAGTGCCCGAAAAAGGATGTTAATGGGCAGAAGCATAGCTGCCGCTTATAAGGATGCATACAAATGGTTCTGTCCCGGCAGAGCTGAGACAAGATTTATGGCTTCATTGCCGTTTATCGCTGTAAACAACGCCGAGAAAAAAACGCACTTGAGCCCCAAGCGGCGTCCTAGCAGCATCACAGAGGTAACACAGCAATGTCGCAAGTTTAGAACTTCGACGTGCATGTGTGCGTGCGTGTTTGTCTGCCTCTGCGTGTTTGTTTTACCTGCAAGTGAAGTTGTTCACGCTGTTCATTATACGGGCCCACCGCGATCGCTGGATGCGGACGAAAAATCTACCAGATACCAGCTAGGGTAGGGAGAACACAGGCCTAATTTTCCGGCCCGTGTTTTGGTTTGAAATTTAAGTTTTTATTTATTTATTTATTTGGTTATTTGAGTCCTATATCCTAAAGAGCCGAACATGTACACATAAATAGCGCATTTCCGCGTAGGCCTACATCTGTGCAGCAGCGAAACACTTAGGCCTAACTTTCACAAAGCCAAAATAGGCTGGACAAGTTCAGTTTGTTTGTTCTTGTATAGTTATGTGGGACACTTCCAGCGCAGAAGTTTTCCATTGAGAAGCACATTACCTTTTAATTATTTATTTATTTATTTATTTATTTATTTTTTCACAAAATAATGTCAGGTAGCCTATTATGCTAATAGGCCCAGGCCAATAGCCCTTTTAGGAAAGACAACATTGACACATTAAATGTTTTGAGGAACCCAGTGAAATTAATATGGTTAAAGGTTGTGCCAAACTGCATTTTAAAATTATTCATGCTAATAGTGCTACTTCAGATTTCACCGCAAAGGATAAATAGCGGATATTGGACCAAATAATGTTGCCCTTTCAGGATCTGGTGGGTGATGCTGAACTTGTTGACTGTACTATCTAGCCGTCGGCCAAGTGCGGGGTGTTGGCAATAATTCTGGAAATGCATTGAAGATTATTCGACTCGAAATGAATTTAAGTTCGAAAGCTTCGAATTTTTAATGTTATATAGCCTACCGTATACCTAATAGGCCCTACTTGCAGTAGTACTCGTATTTACACGAATATTTTAAAAACATTAAAAAACGACCAGTCCTTCAAAAAAAAAAAAAAAAAAAAATAGTTGGCCTGCGTCTTAGTTATAGTTCATAGTTGCCACGGGGTTTAGCAGTGCTGGCACTTCGGTAAACTTTTTATTTGCTCAATATGAGCAGTGGAACTTGTTTACAGCAGCTCAGCCATGTTTTTCTTTCCAAGCTCGTGGGCTACGCAGAGGTCGCTGTTGATATAACCACAGGCATATGCAGCACAGTAGCTTATACCTAGTATCTGTAACCCGCAGTCTTATAAATCTGAAATTGATTTCCCCTGTTTTCTGTACAATCATAAAACGGCGGAGCAAACTCTACCGGAATTTAACGTAAATGTCTTGAACAATCCAGCTCTAGTATACAGTTTAAAAGAATGTCGTTAATTCATTGTCAGGGTGCGTTTTCTTTGTTTATATGACTGACTGGATATGAACATAAACCGGTTTTTTTCTGGATATGAACATTAACCGCAAGACGTGTAGTAGGCCTACCCGGTATCAAGGGTGGTTAGAAACACGAGAGTATACTAGACTGGTGCTGCATCATAGCGAACAAGTGCTCTCGATTCGATCACCACAATTAAATATAGGTGGGTTCTTTTACTGGGAAGTTCATATTTTTCACAAATATCTATTTGTGGGCAGTTGGGTAGAAAACGACAAATTTTATGCAATACAATATGAACGTATAAGCACTGTGTAATTATTTCACATTTACCGAAAATGGTTTATTCCAGTAGCTACGTTTCGTTTTTACTGACCACATTGGGTCAATAACCATTTAAAGACCGAGTTCTTTATGGTTTATTGCCTTGACTTGCATGATGGGTTATTTTAATTTTATAATTTATAAACGATAATATAATTTACGGTTAAAAAACTGATTTAATGCAAATTCTTTCTAAGACAAAACGGCGTGTATGGATTTAATCCGCTACCAAGCCTCAGTTGTGGCCCATAACGTAGTTATTTTCTGGAAAACTGCCACGTTTTGTCAGCTGAACTGATTTCCATACATTTTTATTCTAGTGAGAGCAGACAATCACGCAGGGGCTGTGCCGTGCCTGGTGACCTAAAGTTGACCTCAGATTTGTTCGGTACTGGGACGCAGACATCATGGCCAGGATTAAGCGAATCCAGCGAATTTCAACAATGGCTCCAAAGTGTTTATTGTTGCTTGTAACACTGGTCTTAGGAATGCAAGAGATACTTAAAACTGCACCCTGTCTTCACATCTGCTTCAAAACAATTTACATGATATTTTAGCTCATAATTTTGTATTCCTACCTTCGTAAATATAATATATATAAATTCCATACATTGGACTTAAATGGGGGCATTGTTCAATGTGTAGTTTCTTCTTGTATATGAGTAAAATAAAGTAAGGAGCTATTTTTCTCTCTTACTTGGAATTCTTTATTTATATCGGTGGGTACTGGCTCAGTGATGTTGCTTAAATAACAACAAAAAAGTTATTAAAATTCTTACTCACTTGGCAGAGTGGATAGATCTCTAGGTTTCAGTCTGAGTTTTGACTTGCTGGTCACAGCAGTGTTTTTGGGTTCAATAACTAGGCAGTAGCAGTGTTGTAATAGCGCTTTGGGGAATTCTTGATTTGCTTCAAAGAGGGGCTGTTTCTGGTTCAAAGTTAGTAATTAGAGCTGATCAGAAGCAGCCTGTAACCTCTGAAAAATACTCTTTAATCAAAGATCTCCCAGGACCAATTTGCACAAGTGGCTTACATCAGGAATTACATGAGTGATTTTTTCCCCCAGCTGTGCTTCTGAGGAACTTGGAAGCTGAATTTGAGTTATATTGTAAGGAATTCCAATTAGTGTGTGTGTGTGTGTGAGAGAGAGAGAGTGTGTGTGTGTGTGTTTGTGTATAAGATAAGGTTGGAGTTCTTACAGTCATTTGTATTTTGCTGGAAGAAAGAGTGTCATTAAAACATGAATAAACGGTGAGGTAGGCTACGTGGATAACCCTCCTCTCCCGGTTCTTGGGTCTGAACCGGTTGATGATTATAGAGTGAAAATAAATAGCAGTGGCTCTCTGGGGCCTGGGTTGGTAGGACACTGCAGGGAGGGGGCAGGCCTGTGCTTATGATTCACTGCTAGGAGAAGTGGGGGCGTAGAGCAAAACATACAGAATTTAAAAAAAAAGTCTTTATTCTGAGGGCTGCTGACCTGCAGAAACCCAAGCGAGGCTTTCATGCTGTATGCTGTGACATTTATATAAATATGAACACAACTGACATTTTAAAAAGTTTTTTCTACTTGTTAAATATGCAGCGGGTGATGTTAAAGTATGAAATAAGGGGATATTCAACGGATTTCAAACCTAAATAGATTTTATAAGATACCGCTTTTTTACCAACCGAATTAGCTGAATGATAACAAGTCACCATTCTGCACAATAATGAGTTGCTCTTAAAATAAACCAGCTACACATTTTCTCTCTTTGAAGTAAATCCAAAGACATTTCCAAATCAAGCGTACTGTCATCTGAAACAATCATTTGACTTGAATTGAATTTATACAGTTAGACTTTCTTCTCTGGTACTTTGTTTAATGTTTAATACAGTAAATACAACTTGATTATTAACTGCTGTGATTATGTCAATTGAGATGAATCATAAACTCCCTGAAAAGCATAGTTTAACCTTTTATGTTATTGGCAATTACATAATAGGGGAGAGTATAAATGTAACACATTTTTGGATATAAGTTATTATATGTATTTACAATAAATAAAATCATACATCAGTTTAAGCAGTCATTTGTCCTTGTCCAAAGTTAGAATGGTTTCCTGAGTCAATATTAGTGGGAATTGTTTGCTAGATGACCAAAAAATCTCCCCATCTGTATAAGTGTAACAGCTCTTACAATTATGCCGCCTCTGAACTACTATAACAAACAACATGCTTTTTTGCTGTTATATTTTTACCAAATGAGAAAGCGAGATGTTATATTTAATATCTGTTGAAGAAATTAATTGTGCTCATCAACGTGTCTGACTTTTTAAGTTAGTTCAGTGTTTAATGTTAAGTGTGTTCAGCTTGTTTGTTCGCTGCGTTGACATAACATCATCTTCTGGATGCTCAGTGATTAATGGAAAAGAAACAGCCACCTGGTCGCATTCATTTATTACAAACACACCAGACTAGCTTCTATAGTAGGCTGTTTGCTTTGAAAAAGCATACCTGGGTGTTAAGAAACCAATGTGTTTCCTTGATTAACATTAGCATGTGCAGACAAAAAAAAAAAAAAAACCCCATACACTCATTATAGGATATTTCATTTGCTGTTACAATTATTTCACCCCTGTGTTACAAGCTGTTTGAAGTAAAATTTCATCGTGCCAGGCTACGTGAGCAAAATCCAAAAAACTGTGACATTTCTACCAATTCTCCCTATATATCCAACCGAGATAATTCTACTGGACATTTAAGATTTAGAAGAGCTTTAGCTGGAAATAGATAGGCAATAATGCACAACCTGCAGGGACTGCGGCACAGCCCCATTGCCTTTTAAAGGCTTTTATAGAACCCGCACAGCATTGCTCAATGGTCTCGTACAGCCTCACCATCCCCACATACGCTACTTACAAAATGATATGAAATGATATCTTCAAATGCGTTTGCTAGCCGAAGCACTACCTTCCCAGTCTCCCCGCTTATACTTCCTCCTGCACTTAACTTAACGCTGCATGTTTATGCATTTGCCACTTATAGATAAGTATTCACGGCTACTATCTGGCGTTACCCTAATGACTTGGCATCAGCATTCTGTTGCCTAAACCTGTGTTTATGTGTATAATTCACTCTGGATTACAGCGTCTGCCAAATGGGGAGTTGCTGCAGGCTGCTAGCGAGACTGCAGCTCAAGTACTCGTTTCATACAAAGCGGCAAAACCGTACTAGGTTTTTAGGGAGTGCATTCACCGAGAGCTGTTTCGCATTTGGTCCACGTTCAGTCTCAGCTGTTACATTTTCCTTACCTTTGACCACGGAACTTAATTTGTTACCAGTTTTGATATTGTGGCAGCGGATTAAAAAAGTCGATTTTTAATTAAATTCATTTTTTGGTTAATTTGTTCAAATTGACACGGCCTAGGAAAAAAAAAAAAATCCAAAGAAAAATGTACTTGGAATTTAAATGAAATTACAGCAAGGTGGTTGATCACAGAGAAATATAGCAATTATTTTACCTTTTTGTCACAACAATGCAATTTTGACGCTCCCCCCCCAGACGAAAAACAAAAAAAAAACAGAGTGTGTAACTAATGATGGAACGTAATGGCTTTCATTGGTAGAGGGAATCAGCTCCTTTTCATAACTTTGGAAGAAACAGCAGTATTCAGCGAAGGCTTGGATGATAATTCTGCTCTCTTCTGATGTATTGTGGGCCCCCCAAACACATAGTTTTAATTGCTGATTTAATCAAACTATTAGGGAGAGTGATTAAATTTCTATTATAGCCTATATTTATTTATTTAACTTTGACTGTTTTCCTTTTGCAATGGAATGGTGTGATAAAGAAGCCAGATACTTGGGAGGTGGAATTCATGGCACATTTACGGTCAATTACTGTAAATTATTTGATGTATTAGGCTTGAGGTTTTCTAACACATTTTTAATTACTGGATTTAATCAAATGATTAGAAAGAACTATTGGATTTCTATTATGGAATATGCATTCATCTGTTTTCCTTTACTTGTAAAATGAGCACTGTTAAACACAAACGTATGCATACACAAAAGTTTTTCTTTGTCTGCCACACGTATGCACATCTGCACAGATGAATCAGAAACCAAGTCACCTGACACTTGTGTGGTCATTCACAGATAATGTGTGATGTTTGCTGTAGCTTTATTTGTATGGAAATTTTAAAGCTGATTTTTAAAGCAGTCCATGTCAAAAATCAATACTTTTTTTTCACCTTGAACACAATGGAAACATCTTCATAAATTGAGAATATTCCTGCTTCTGTATGCTTCTTCAATGTGTCAGTTGTGCAATGGACATAGATTCCTCTAAGGTGGTTTATATTTTAAAATAAAATATACTTTCTCTTAAATGCTCCACAACTTGTGCCACAATGCATGTCAGAACAAGGGTTCAGTTTCAGTCAGGGGTGTTTTAAACCTTCTGACTGACTCATTTAAAATGTGTTTTATAAACTCTGTTCTGATTGAATAATTCAAGAATGTAACTCTGCTTATGCGTTTGTCCATCCTGATTGGGCTACAAGACCTTCAGGTAAACTGATAAAGGTTTTACTACTACTACTATTTCAAACTTGCCAGTTTTGTGAAGGGTCACCCAATCAGCAGGTGAGTCCACTTGATGTAACCATAGGTTTTTCATTCTAGCTGCAGTGATGCTTCTCTAACCATTTAAAAAGCATCATTTGTAAGTCACTTTGACTGACAGTGTCTGTTAAATGCCTGAATTGCAATTTTGCTTGGGCTTGATTCAGCCTGACCGCACGGCAGTTCATCTCTTTAACTTTTGACTAGCGAAACAGGGGCACGAGAGAGCCTCTCAAGCTGGGACAGGGAGCGGACGCCTCCCTCTCTTCGCCCCGCCTCCTGGAGCAGAAGCGCAGGTGCGGTCGGCTGCATTCAGGCCTCGGGTAAGAGAAGCGGGACCGTGAAGGTGAAAGGGTGCACCGCCCCACACCCCGAAAACCTCCGCCCCAAACACCAGGCTAGAAAAGGAAAGCGTGTTTTTTTTTTAAAAAAAGAAAAGGAAAAAAACAACCACAGAAAATCCCGAAACGCACAAAAAGGGTTCCCCCTGTCGCGCTGTGAGCCATTACCGAACGAGAGAGCCTCGGGTTCGGAGGTGAGCGAACGGTAAATCGCGGGCGATCGGGGCACGTTGGGGGACGGGGGCGGGGGAAGTCTGCGCTGCTGCGCGGCTGGAAGGCAGACGGGGACGGGGGCCGGGCTCACCTGGTTTACGGTCGCGGCGCTTACTCATGTTTATGGGGGAGCGTGCTGTTTTACGAGCGGGTCTGACACTTACTGTAGGAGCGATTACGGGCTCCTGACGACCGGGGCGAGTGAAATACGCTCCCCGAGAGGCAGCGCCTTGTGCAGGAAACGTGAAAGAGCTTAGCGGCTGCAGCGGATCTCCCTGCCCAAAGCTTAGCGGCTGTAGCGGGCCTCCCTGCCCAAAGCTTAGCGACTGTAGCGGGCCCCCCTGCCCAAAGCTTAGCGGTAGTAGCAGGCCTCCCTGCCCAAAGCTTAGCGGCTGTAGCAGGCCCCCCTGCCCAAAGCTTAGCGGTAGTAGCGGGCTTCCCTGCCCAAAGCTTAGCGGCTGTAGCAGGCCCCCCTGCCCAAAGCTTAGCAGCAGTAGCGGATCTCCCTGCCCAAAGCTTAGCGGCAGTAGCAGGGAGTTCCCCCTTTGCAATGACGGTGTTTCTCTGCATGTTAAAATTCTCAGTGTTCATTCAAATCTATCTTGAGCGCGTTTGTTTCCTCTGAGTAAAATGTACTCCATCAGAGTTTATTTAGGAGTGTGCATTTCACTGTAAATGTGGGTTTAAAGTGGTGCATGGGTGGGGCTCATGGTCTGGTATCAGATCTGGGCTGTGCTAGTGCCAGCTGTGGCTGGCAGCGCCTCAGGGCATTGTCTGGAGATGGGAGAGAATCAGTCGGCCAGCACCACAGTGTCCCGGATGTGGATCTCTACCATAGAACATCTACGTCATGTGCTCAGTGGCCAGCCAATCAGAAGGATCCAAGCATCTTGCCACACCCAACAGAGGGCCAACCGCACCCCCCTCCACCTCTGACTGGTCTGGACTCCCAGTGCCCGCGTGGCCACCTGTTTTAACACTGTTCCTAATCCTCAAGAGACAAAAAAATCTGCCCCCTGAAAGAAGAACAAAGCTCTACTGCCTGAGGTACAGAGAACTTCCTGCTCTCCATACTTGCTGTGTCCTTCGCCACAACTAACAGTCGACTAAAAACAACAACAACAACAACAACAACAAAAAATTCTGGCAGGGTCAAGTATCATTGTGCTCTTGTTCAGGTCAGGTGACATGGCTCCAGCTCATTTAAACTCTCTCCTTTCATCGGGTTCGTAACATGAGCTACGTACAACGTTCTGTCTTTATCACGGGAGTTCAATGAAAGTGCAGCATCCATTAGAGCACCCTCCCAGGTTCGACGTGCCGGTGCGTTACAGCAGAACTGCTGTGCTGTGTGCCGAACACGTCATGACGCAGGCACCAATCCGCATTCAAACAGCTCTGTCAGTGACTGTCTGCTGACGTATCCCGCGTAAGCGGTGATACCAAAAAAATGCATTCCACTACCACCAACTGACCCCCCCCCCTACTGTAGGATCAGGAAATTCCTGTACTAATTGAGTCCTTTAATTAAATTTTACTGCGGAAAGAGGAAATGTACTGGGCCGTTCTATCCCTGTTGGCCTGCTTTGTTCCCTCTCTTCCAATACCATGGGCGATCTCCAATATCACAGCAGATGCTATTTACTTGCTCGTTTTTTCTGTCGGTTCACATCTAGCCCCCTTATGATGATTTGCACAGTTCTCTTTGCTGTATCTATAACTTGAATTAGAGCTGCTGCTGAGTTTATACACAGTAATGGTTAAATAAAGCATTTTTCGACATCAGTATTCTCAGACAAATGTAATTATGCGTTCATCTACCGAGCAATCATTGGTAAACTGCCCTCCTACTTAGGCACACTTCAATTATCTATAAACACTGTTTACACTTCAATCACAACCTTATGTCCCATTCAAATGTCCCACGTCAAGATTTCTGGAGAAAAGGCCTCTTGGTCACTTTGCTCCCTGATCTTGGAACAATCTGCAGTCTACTGCTTGATATTCCAATGCCATAGTCTGTGTCTGTATGACCTTTTCAGTCTGGTCAGTGTACTGGGCTGTAGTTCACGGACCCAGGACTCAGTTTGAGGACTGCTGTACGTGTGCTGTCTGAGGTCCCAGCTGTTCAGAATGGACCACAACATTAAATTCATTTAGCTGGCCCTCTTATCCCGAGCTACTGACGTACAGTTTAGCAGAAACACAAGCGCAGTCACCTCATTACTATGAGCAACTGTGCTGACATAACACGCCCTGGCTAACAATCCCAGATGGGTGCGCAGCTATTAAATACAGCACTATTAAAGGACCGGGTAACTACATCAGCCAATAGCGAAAGTACAGATTCTCAGCGCACGCACTGCATCCGCGACAAGCCCTTAGACGTGAAAAATAAACACACTAATGATTAAAACTTCCATAACCTGTATCCCTGCACGTGCAACCAATAATATGGTGAGTGGCCGTGGTTACAGGCATTTGCTTTGCAAATAATTAATAATCTAACGGTGCGGGGTGTGGCGATTTAAGAAATGTGAGGGGAAGAGCCATCCTTGGGGAGTGGGAGGGAAGGGAGGAAGAAGTTACGCAATCAGTGAAATTTAAGGGTGGAGGGGTGGAGCCCCGAGACAAGGACGCACGAGACGAGGCCGATAAGAAACAAACACGGACGAGCGCATGCGTGACCGCGCACAGACACTCACACATACACGCATCTGCACATACACACACGCACATGCATGACCACGCACAGACACTCACACATACACGCATCTGCACATACACACACGGATGTAAAAACACCAACGTGCAAATGCACTCTTGCAGGCGTGTACATGTGAAAGCACGCAGGCGCAGTATGCACACGTTCTCCGTTACACGTGCACATTCACTCATTCTCACGCAGGCCCATACACTGATTCGCACGCGCGCACACACACACACACACAGAACAGACACTGAACACCTATTCCTGGGGGATGAGAGCGAGGAGCACAGCCGCCCTTAGACCAGTGCTCTCTCTCTCCCTGGGGAGCAGCCGGGTGTGGGCGACCCCTGGTTCACCCCGGGGCCTCTCTCCTCCAATCAGCACGCGCACTCCGCCGCATGCTAAAAACGCCACCACCTTCGCCTGCTGCAGCCAACGAGCCGCGATGCACCTGCGAAACACGCCTGCCCCCCTCGTTTAACCCCGCTGCTCAGACTTGCCCCAGCAACCGCTGTGAAAAGACCTTCCGGAACATTCTACGCGGCACCCCTGTCTTGAGGTGCAGGTTTTGGGTGGAGATGTGACACGATGGCGGGTTTGTGAACCACTTCTATAATCTAAGATTTAGCTTGGAGGAGTTTAACTGTCTGTTACATTTACCTGGAGCCACCGATGTATAGGTAACATAACAATTCAACAGTGCAAGCATCTGAGCAAGCAAGTGTGCGTGCCAAACAAGCCGCTTGCCACTGAAGGCTAGAGACAGAGGGATGCTGTTTCTATCACACCTCATCTCCCCTCACCTCCCTCCATAAATAATTAGCACATTCAATCCGCTGTAGTTTTTCCCACAAGTGGTTCCTAATAGTGCTTGATGACTGCTATGCTATTGTATATTATTTTTCCTACTTTCTCTTGCTCTTTGAGAAGAGCACCCCCCCCCCCCCCCCCCCCCCCCCCACACACAAACCCAACCCCCAGGCCCCAAATAGATTGTCTCCTATATATTTATTGGATTATTATTAAGAACCCTTATGTTATATGAGGAGGTTGCTACTCATTGCTTAATTGAAAAGGTATGTTTGCATCAGTGTATGCTATGCAGGAAATGTATTGACAAGGTAAAGGGTCAAAGACAACATATGTTCAAATGTTGCACTTTGAAAAAATATATTTCTATTAATTACATGTCTATTAATTAGTTAATGAATACATCATTTAATTACGGTTTTATTAAAATTTATGTCCCCAAAATTAAATTTTTATGGCTTAAAATTCATTTTCTTATTATTGTCCCTGGTCCCTATTACACTTTATCGATCTTAATTATAACATATAAGCTTTTTAATTAATATTCTTCCTTGGGCGAATTACGCGCCAACTGCAGTACACAATAAACTCTAATAATTTATCGTTTATAATTTTTTTGTTTTTTTTCTTCTTAAAGTGATAAATAAAAACTTTCATGAATATGTATTTTAGGGCATTTAAGAAATGTTTTCCCTTCATGATGAATTTTACCCCCCTCCAAAACGTGAAACAACTTAATAGATAGATATTAACATGAACGCGAAATACTTACTTTTCCATCAAATCTATGCAAAGCAACCTGGGTGTTATCAACGACTCCCCGCAGAATACAGGCTAGACAGTTTGAAATGCGTAATTGCTGTGAATTACAGCAGTATGAAGTTCGTTGTAACCACCGAGGAATTGTCATGTTTGCTAAAAAAATGTCGTTTAATAGCACGCATGTAGTAGCATTCCAGAGTTGCCTAATGCCGACGAATTTTGTTTACTGCAGAAAGAAATACAGTTTAAACACGCATGCTATAATGCAGTACAAATGTAAAGCAAATTTTCAGTGGGATGCAAGCGATATTCGACAATATTAAGAATGCTGTGGTCGGTGAAACGAATAAAAAAGTCTACCTTTTGCGAAAAAGTAACTATTGCACTGCGCTTCAAAACTAATGACATGGCCCTACAGGTCAGGCGCTGTTTACAACAAGAATATCATAGGCTATTGAGACTGAATAGACATTCAGCTGCCCATGAACTGCCTGTGATTACAATTACACCTTTTTCTCGTCATAGCCTACATTTTAAGATACTCAGTCCATCCATCTGAGATTACGAAAAAACGTAACAACTATTTAAATGACATAACCGAAGATGTTGGGAATTTTGTCCAGATTTATTTATTTATTTTATTTTTTGGCGATACCAATCCACCTGATTCTGCCAAACATGGCGTAGTAAAAACGGAATCTGCCTCGCTATCATTACGCGAGCAGGCCAGTGTATTTCACCTTAATGTTTCACATAAATGCATAAACAACACTTGATTCTGAATCATATAAGTCACAGGTAGCTCTTACATTGAACAGGCTGCTCCCACGCAATTGATGTTTTTTTTTTTTTTTTCTAAAATAGAACGAGCTAAAGAAATGCGACTAACACTGCGAATTATTTAGATACGTTTAAATATCTAAACTGAAAATACTACTTGTACTACTTAATACTACAATAATATCCTACATTACTATGTAATATACCTACTATACTATGGCAGCAACCTTTGAACAAGTACAGTGAAGCGGAAGCGTCGAGATGTCGTCATGACATGAGTAACTCCAGAACATATTAAATATTAAATCTAAATATTCTACTTCTGCCCTTTTCGCCTAAGCGCCTCTATACTGAGATGGATGGTATATACAAGCTTAGAGTTCGCCTATGCCTATTGTAACGTTTCAGCAGTTTGTGGTTTTTCAGTGTGACAGCTACAAAATTTTTGCAAAGCACAGGCCGATCATTTGCGGCCTATAGTATAACCTCAAATTATCCTGAAAATCCATTTACAGTCTGTAGAATGGTATTGTGGAATGCTTGTTTCTCTCTTATGTGTTATGTTCAGGTGAGAATGATTTATATATCGTCGCACATAACTGAGGGGCGCACGAGGAGGCCAACATACTTTACTCTGCCATTAATAATCAATTGTGAAAGTTAAACGGCAGACTGTGATGACAGACTGAGAGGGCGAGTGCTACCCTGCATTTAGCAAAGGCTATACTGTCTCGTTCGCATTAAGACCCTGGATATACAGACAAATCATCGAACGACTGGGAAGTAAAGCAAAGAATAACCTATCTGTCGAAGGCCATCGTTTCTTGTTTCGTTAATGTTCTGTCACATTTAATACAGTCGCCTGTTTTTATAGATATTTTATAATTATAATTGGTTATTTTAGTTAACCGAAACAAGAAATAAAAGTAGACTTTCATGGCACGCGATGCTTGGCTTTAATGAAAGTAGAACAAACTAGGGTCCAATATGTTTCCTAAAAGGCCGTTGAGAAGCCTGATTCGTCCTGAGGGGAATATGAATCCCACGTAGAAGCGAAGGGGTTCGGCGGCTCTGATTAAAATGGTATATTAACTGGATTTTAAAACGCAACCGAATTGATTTGTGTGGGCAACGCGCAGTGCAGCCCACGTTAGCTCTCGAGGACGTTTAATTCCTATGGAGACCGTAACCGCGGTAGGGGATGCAAAACTGTGATCCATAACCACGGAACTGGGAAGTTGCGGATGCAAATCATGGTGCCTTTTTGTTGTTCTATCTGCGGATAATGTTGCCTTTATTGTTGTTGTCGTCATTATTCAGCCACATTCATTAATATGACTAATATTGAGTCTTTCGCCAGCGTAATATTCATCAGTATTGTCATCGTTGTTTTCGTCGTTGGTGCGAAGTAATAGGTCTACAGTACAAAGTTGTAGAAGTAGCTCAAATTGTAGCTCAATTTTACTTCTCCAGTATTTACTCACACAAATAATTAGAGTTAAATGAACACTCTAAGAGTTGAATTAACACTGGATATTTCACTGTGTGAGGTGACAATCACTGCTAGCTATCGAAAGCAATGGACTCCTAGAGCACTGACTTGGAATAATTTAAAAAACATTGTAAAAATACCTATTCTTCAAAGGGTTGAAAGCCAGTAGTTACCACATCATAACGTTCTATTATTTAAGACTTCATGGACGTTCTTAATGCTGGCTTTGAAAAGTACGATTCGACAAATTCGTGTGCAGTCCGTAAGCCAATAGATTTATAAAGCTGAAGCGAATTAGAGTATTTTAAATGCCGATGCAACAGGCCTAAAAGTGCCACAGTCCAAGTCCGTTTCCTGTGACAGTTCTTTATAACACTGCCAGACAAAAAAAATATCAGCTTACCAGCCAAGCCACTGTTTACAAAACAATTGTTGTTGCTTTAGCCACCTCTCCTTCAAATGGGCCGTTTGTACGAATACATGGTCAATGAACTTTGTATTCACTTTTAATCAACTTTGTATGAATTTGGGCAACCTTTTCATAAACGCAAAATGCTACACAGAAATGACAGAGGCATGCTTTTCCACTCCACCTGCAACGTTTTCCGTAAAGGTGTAAGCCTATACTTGTAGTTTCGCCAACGTGCCTATTATTTGCCGAATTATTTGTCGTCTATATTCCTGTTTTCATGAATGTGCTGGGACGACATGCCCTTTTATTTGTAAGTCATGACGACTTACGCTGACACCTAAGTGCTTAAAATAAATGCACACATGGGAGCTTCTGTTCTTTGTGTGTCTAAGTCGGTCCGACACCTGTGCGAGTTAACCCGAACTTGAGCTTCACACCTAAACCCCGGCATCTTCTTGGGTGATGTCATGTTCCCACGTGATATTGTGTTATTTGCTGGTTTATTTTGGAAGTCGATGCCCCTGCTTTTTCTCCGCAGTGCAGAAGCGCGCATATAATCAACTAATTTAACATCGCTCAGGTTTAGACGATGAAGTTGATAAGAAAGGGCGGTGTAGGCCAGAGAATCATAGAGTGGAACAGTTGGGACAAAAAGTAAAATGCAACGCCATGTTTGACATAGACTTATTTAAACACAGTAGTATTCATGAAATAACATTGTTCTTTCGCAAATCTGAATCAGGACGTTACATTTAGGCAAAAACCCAAATTTGACTTTGACAGCATGAACAAATGAGATCTTGAATTTGAATAAGCCCTTGTTACGTAAAGCACTATAGCGAAGAATGTCACACAAAACACCATTAAGACAACGATTTTTTTCTAAAAGAATATGGAAAATAAAATGCTACGTTTGTGTATTTGTGAGTGTGTGCGTGCATCTGCGCGTGTGTGTGTGAGAGAGAGAGATACAGAGAGAGAGAGGGACAGAGAGAGAGAGAGAGAGCGCACGCCGAGTGTGCCAGCGTATTTGACAGGAAAGTTGGGGGGGAAACATTGTCTTAACCTTTGAGCCTTTAAGCCTCCTAAGACTGGAACATAGTGTAATTACACCACAGTACAAGAAAACAGCAGAACGATTCAGAATTACGCATGTTTACATAATTAAAGCGTGTATTTAAAATAAAAAAAATTAACTACAAAAAAACGTTGCTTTCCTGCCAAATACAATAAATCAGACAGACAGATTAGGAAACCCATAAACCAGTGTTAAGAGATGGAGATATACGACACCACAATAAAGATGAGTTATGCGCTATAATGGAAGTCTTGGTACCCATTATGTCTGTTACAAAGTGTTAACCCATTGTGATTCCTAAATCAAACAGACTACTAAAAAACGTAAAACTTCATATTCTTTCTTAATTCTTTATACGGTAGCCTACTCAAGTTTATAACGAAAAGAAAACATTTATATGTAGGTAGTTTATATATATATATATATATATATATATATATATATATATATATATATATGTGTGTGTGTGTGTGTGTGTGTGTGTGTGCGCGCGCGTGTGTGTGTGTGATATTTATATATAGCTACTTTAGAACCATGGTTTAATTGATTGCTTTAATTGTTTCAAATGGTTCTTCCCAAGTTTCCCTCATATGAAAGCTACAACCAATTCAGACGGCCGGAGTCTGTCCTGATGAATTTTACATTGCTACACAATATCCGGTTTAGAATTTAGCTTTTAAAAAAGTTTTCTTAACATTCGAGACAGGCAAAAAAATAATAATAAAAAATAAATAAATAAAATAAATAAATAGTCGGCTTTTATCCAACAACTCGACTTTTATTCGGTAATTGTCCTTTGTTCCTTCTGTACTGATTAAAGTCTTACGCCATAAAGCCGAGATACAATTTCTAACAGCAACAATTTACACGTGGCATTATACAACAATTATTATCAAACAGGGACTCTAATAATGTCGCAGACCACCACATCAACGCAATGCTGCCACTTGGTGTACTTCAACCGAGATCAGACCAAACTTCAAATTAATTAAGCTCGCATAGCTCACTACTTCTGTCGACATGTGGTGAAAAAAACCCCACAAAAGATAGCGCCAACACTTCTGTGTTAGCAATGGCATATACAGAATTGTAATGTGCTGTTTATATAGTTCGGGTTGTGCATTAATGATTCATATTCTGGCGACACCCCGAGACAAACAGGCATTTGTTGGTTATATCAAAGGTGTGCTCTTTATATTTGGAGTTCTAATTTTTAAAAGAAACCCAATCCCACCATGATCTGACGTCATTACCAATTGTACAACTAAACTGTCTTGCTGCATCTCTCAGAGATAAGAAGTTCGGTGTTATATACTCACATACCTCTGACGGGTGCACGAGGAGGTGAACAGATCAGAGACTTGGTCCCTCAACCGTTCTAGAATGCCCTTAGAAAGTTACAGGGCGCGAGTCAAGAAGTTGCCCGAAAGTTCACCGCTCCCTCTCTTTCTTTCAGGTCACCCCGGAGACCCACAACGCAGCAACACATTAAGACCTGCCCTCTTTTCCCCTTGCCCATTAATACGGCAGAAAAAACCACAAAGAAAGCAAGAAGACTGGCGGGGCCCATGCAAACCTACGAGAGCACACACAGAAGGTACACGTTGAGAGAGCCAGCCAGGTCAAGGGGTTGTAAAGGTCGGGCATCCCGGCTGAAATGAAGCTAATGGAACAGAAAATGTGGCCTTCGAGTGAACCCGGCCTTCTCGCCGTTCGCCCGAAACTTCAATAAAGTACCTATTCAGCCTCGCGACATGAAGGCGACAGGGCCTAGAAAGAGATCATGGGGAAGCTGCGTTTTGTCGTGCACATTAATTTCTCTCCGCTGTCCAGCTACATAATGGCTTCAGAAACAATCTTCTGGGCCTGCTGTTTCCAGCGCCACTCGAAAGTCATGGCCAAGTCAGACCCTTTCTTTTACGAATCTCCTACCTTTGGAAGAAGAACGTTCTCCCGCGACCACAAGTTTTTTTTTTTTTTTTTAGTTTTATTTTATTCTCCTCGAATGTACATCACTTGTTTAAAAAGGACCAAAGTAGAAATAAACATTTGCGCTTGCAAAAAAATTTCCAGGCCCAGTCGCACGTGATTGATGGACCGAAATACCACAATCCTTTGTGCTTTTCAGGACCCCCAACCCAGGAAGCCGTTGTATAATCTTCATTCAAGTCACACCAATTTATAATATATCACGATCTCTAAGTCTTTTCTTGGTCTCCGTTTTCTCCAATTCTCCAATTCGGCCGAGTCACGTGATTATGCTTGCGCAGCTTTGGCCGCCAAAGTCTGCTTGGACTTGTGAACGGAATAGATTAGCCTACTGTACATTCTGAGCAACGGATTTCTGTTGGAAAACAGCATTATCGGGCTAACCCAACAACCCCTGGCTGTCACTGTCTTGTAATAAAATATGCGTAGTTATAAAACGGACAGATTTGGCGATATCGAATCTTTCATTTTTAATGCAAATTGGCTGCAGTACCTATCTATTAGTTTTTTCTTCTGAAGTCCGACTATATAGCTTAAATTTCTGATGCACGTCGGTGATTTAGAGGCATCCTGAGTTTACATAAAATATAAACCTAATTTTACTTTCATGTTGGTACTTCGTAACAGATTTATATCCATGTAAATTGACTGAGGGGTCTCTACGATTGTCTTGTGACAGAAGTGACGATGACGCCGCCTCCAGGCATGTCCGAGCGGCACATTTAAAATCTCAAAGTCATTTTTACCACGCCCCGACACCGTATTCTGTTTTGGTTTTTAAAATTTTGGAACCGAGTGAATTTTAAGGGTACCTCACGGACCAGCCCCAGTGGAATTTACAGTAGTAGCACACTGATATTTACAGCTTTGTGTAAAACACTGTAAAATATAGAAAACGCGGCGAGCTCACATTCACTTGTACTTACTCGAATGTGTGTTTAATCTAGTTTTACTGGGTTTGCCAATATTTCCAATATTTAACGTTAGGTGGCTAAACAGTTGTAACAATGCTTAGCCACAGGTTTAAAGCTCGGGTATGTGTGTGAATATTTGAGTTCGCATGCAAGGCCAGTTGCGAGTGGCATTTATAGTTTTTTATCATTAACGAATGAAAAAGTATACTGAGAAAGAAACACGAATCCAAGGCCAATATCAGAGATATTGTGACCCTAAAAAACACCTGCGTAAATAATATGGACCTGCTATCTGAGAATTTTCTTATCGTTCAGAGGCTCAGCATTTCGCACCAAAACATAAACAATTCGCCTATGTGATACAAAGTAGGCTATTTCATGTAGGATGTCAAGTCTGGCCAAATTATTTGCAATCAATATCAGCAGCACCCACCCTAATTTCTTTAAGCTATCCATAAACTACTATTGACGAATGCACACGTCACTCCTGTTCATATTCAAGGCTGCAAAAATATAGGCCTGGGTGAAATGTAGCAAAACAGAAAAAATCGCTATTATGCCTACTTGATTTGCACGCTAAATTAAATTGTGTTTTGAAGTATTCATTAAGTATTGTGATTGAATACAGAAAGTATTAGGAAATTAATATAAGTAATAAAAAAACAGTTGCGGGTGACAGAAATGGGCTATAAATTATAAATTACGTAAATAAATAATAAATATTGGCCACTTCAACTGTTACACGTTGTGTGAAAAGTTGCGTAGGCCTATCTTTAGCCAAATAAGCGCAGTTTGCTGCAAGACTGCGGGAGATGGTAGACTATTTAAAGAACATTTCAGCTAACTTAGACAAAGCAGGAAGTGGCCTTCTTTGGTCGAGACCGACGAGGGCTCTCATTGAAAAGGGCCTCGATCGCTTGCCAATCTTGAAAACTGAAGAATTCAAATATAATTACAACGAAGTCATCTCCGAATTGTAAAAATGATTTATTGTGGATTATATGAAACACAGCTATTGAAAGGCCTGTTCATTGAAGCACGCCAAACGAAAAGACGACGCTAATCAGAAAACTGAAACAAACTGATAATTGAATAAATATGCTATCATCAAAAGATCTCGTATTTAAGTTTTAGAAACCGAGGGAGGGAGGGAGGACACTAAATAATTGATTATTGATTATATGGACACGAGCAGACCTTTATTTACATTTTCAGAAACACAATGGCTGAAAAATTAATGAGAATTTATTCTGATTTTCCCTAATCCCATTCGCTAAAGGCAGGGATTTAATTCCAGCTACCAATAACAATCAACACATGCTGGTGAATTTAAACTAATTTCAGAAACATCATTCAGCACGACGTTCCTAATACTGCCTTTGGATTTCCACGCCTCCGAACGCAACGCGAGCGAGATCTAGTGTTCCGCTTCGGGTAATAAAATATGTAAACACTTCAGAGATAGGACCCGTAGTTCAGGGGAATGAAAAGCACCCAAACGTGTATAAAACTAATTGACACTCACTGTTTTATTGAGCACTATGATTATCACAAATACACTAAACTTAGTTTATTGCATTTCACATTGATCTGCTTAAATCAGCCTAAAACACAACGTTATCACCACAAACTAAATCTTAATTTAAAATCTTAATTTTGCAATTACGCCAAATAAATCACAGCAATAATTTCAGATCAAGAAAAACGTTCAAGGTCAGTGCCTTCCCAGATATGTTCTGGCCGTTTTCACATAGAAAAAAGGAATGTCTCTCCAGTCTGGTTTTCCAAATAAATAGAACAATTGTGCATTTAACCTAGGCGAATGGGCCAACGAGTAGCCCACAAAACATTTGGATAAAAACCCACTTCTTTCTCCTTCGTCCGAAACATTTTTCCCCAAAATCATTCTCTTATTTCCAATGTCAAATAAATTAAACCCTGTGTAGCGTAAAAACAATCCATAGGTATTCGCGAAAATCCATGCTATATAACATGCATTTTATATAACTGTGGACTTAAAGGAAGACCTTTCTGTTTGTTTTTTGTTTTTGTTTTTCTTTACGCACAAGAAATCTACGAAGAACCAAAATATATTATATTCTATAAATAACCAGTCTCTTTCTCTCCTTCTCTTGAAAGTTATGTCTTATAACCTTGTAATATCCTCGCCACGTTCGGCTCCAGACATCCGGGAGAGTTCCTCGGAAGCTGCGACGGTGTTTGCAGCCGCGGTAGCCGCCACAGCGCCGGCTGATGATGTTGTGTTGGACCCGGCAGAGGTGCCCGTGCTGGATGAAGATCTTACTTTGGTGTTTGGTAGCCTATGGTCTTTTTTCCACTTCATCCTGCGGTTCTGAAACCAAATTTTGATCTGTCGTTCGGAGAGTACCAAGGAATGAGCGATCTCGATGCGTCTTCGCCGAGTTAGGTAGCGGTTATAGTGGAATTCCTTCTCCAATTCTAAGACCTGCTGGCGAGTGTAAGCAGTCCTAGACCGCTTGGGCTCTGCTCCATTGTAACTGGCGTTCACTGGAAAAGGGGAGAAGGACAACAGAGAAGGGGAAAAGAAGGGGTAAGGAGTGAAGGAGGGAGTACACAAGAGTGGTGTGCATTGTGATATTAAGGGGGATAATAAAGAAAGCTAGATAGAAGTGGTGGTATATGTTGTTTAATACATCTTAAAAGCCTAATAAGCGCGTGCTTAACTGTCCCTAATGAGGATCAGATTCGCACTGAAAGAGTGTCTGAATTATTTATGCAACATTACAAAGCTGAGATTTTTTTATCCTGTCTCCCTCTCTCTCTCTCTTCTCTCACACACGCATACATAACAGAAGAGCCACATGGCTATACGGCTGCCCAGAGTATACCGCGGCTATAAAATTTATGGTGGGTGTAATTACCAATGCCGAGTCGTAAATCCGCCTCAATTGTGCCATTCCAAAGGCATCTCCTATCGTAGTAGGGGCAGGTTTTGAGATGTGGGCAAAATAAAGAGAGAGAGAAAGAGAGAGAGAGAGAGACAGGGGGAGAGAGGAGGAAGAGAGAGCTGGAGAGTAGGGAAGACAGACACACAAGTTGCCTACCGGTGCTGACGTGAATTTTCTTCATCCAGGGGTATACTACGGGTTGCTTGGCGGAGACTGTGCTGTTTGGAAGCTCCGGTGCAGCTTGGTTGCAGGCGGAGGACGCGGTCGACGGGGTGGAGGGGGAAGTGGGTAATGGTGGGGGCTCACACGGCGCTGGCTGCCCTTTCCCAGCAAGCAGGTGCCCAGAATGGGGTAGCCCATGCCCTGGCTGGGTGTCAGGCTCGGGGATGCTTGCACAGTTATATTGGCGCTCCTGGTATGTCGCTCGCGGAGGATACAACTCCTGGTGATGATGCTGGTAGCCAGTGTCCCTCGTGCGGCTATAATATTCGGGGCTGTGGTCTGGGATGTAGCTATTCTGCGAATATTCCTCGCATGGAGGAAATTTCGGATCGATGTAGTTAGAGTCCATCAAATACGAGCTCATGATCATTAATTTCTGGAGTGGAAAATAATTTTTCTAGCTTTGTCGTTTTTCTGCTCCATAAAGCCCTCCTACTAGCGAGCGACCCTGTAAAGTTACTTTAACCACGTGATGCAGCGGCCCAATCGCGGCGTTAGAGGGAGTCCCCGGATAAGGAACCGAAGATCCGAACGCATCCTCTCTTTTCGCCACAGCGTGCATAATTGCATACAAGTATGTGAGCATAGGCCTGTGTGCGCGCGCGCGCGCGCGTTTCCTATGAAAGTGGGACACAGACACTTTGGTAATTGGGTTAAGATAATGATTCAAGAATATATTAGCCATTATGGGTGTAAGGTGATCCAAGTCTGGACTGCTGCAATGGGCAGGCGGGCCAATGTGCATGCTCGGGTCGCACAGGTAGGCTACAGGTAACTCAACTCAGGAGACTGTCGGAAACAAAAAGGAACAAGAGTGACTTTTTAAAGTGCTCATATCAGTTATAAGACATTGCCCTCACCATCGGCTACTAGTTAATAAACTGCGGTGATGGTGATGATGATTATGACGATAACGATGCTCATTTTCAGTGGTAAAACAAGTGATCTTTTAGCACGGATATATTGCTTGCACAAAAACTATTGGCATTTGGCAGACGCTATTGTCCAGAGCAACTTATACACCTTGCGTTCTTTACATACAATCCATTTATACAGTTCATTATTTACTGGAGCAATTCAGGGTAAGTCCTCTGGGGTACATTGGTAGGCCTAGTACCGCACCTGAGAACAATCTCGAAGTTACGAGCCCAGGTCACTAGACATAATGCTACACTGCATACGTTGTCGCAGGAGTAACCGGAGAAACTGATCAAAGTTCAGGCAACACTGATTGCGGCTAGATTGAATTTGGCCCTGAAAATTACAGCGAGGAGGGGGCGGGGCAGCTGCTTCAACTTCTTTTCGCACATTACAAAGAGGCAAGACGAGGAAGAATCAATGTATCTCTACAGGTTGCAACGTCAGAAACACCATACTAAAAATCACAAGGGTACTTTTTTGTTAACCCCCAGCCCATTCGTTATTGTTAATAATAATAATAATAATAATAATAATAATAATAACGGGTGGGTGCACAATTCTTCGAACAGTACCCTGACTGTATAAGCAATTTAGAACGCTTTTGGGAGGGCGTTTCCGACGGTTGTCGTGTTGTAAACAGCTGGAAACTAATCTTTTTTATTATTTATTTATTTATTTATTTCAATAAAGATTCCCGGTGTTTTCAACGATGCAACATGCTTCTGTTTCTCGACGTTACGCAACGCAACTTGCTCTGTTTGTTGTCATTGACAACGAGCTATTGTTAGGTGCATTGTCATAGCATGTTCACCATAAGCAAGTAAACTGGGGCTTCCTCCTTTTATGACACTACCATGTATTCGTACATAAACGGTATAACACAACAAAAATGGAATGAAAAATGAAATCAGATGACGTTCTCAAACATTTTACGCCAGAGAGGATTGGGAATCGCCCACGTATTCCTGTAGAGACTAATTTGCGATTGTTATGTGTTCACACAAATTCGGTTCTACAGGGTACATATAGACGACTGTAGGAGAGAGGGAGTTCACTGGAATCTGTAGGTAAGAGCAATTACAGACAAGTGAAGGATGGTTTATGACGGTGCAAGGACATGACGGGAAATAGCATACGATGTAACATTTAAGGTCCCATTCGGGGTTCGGAGTTGCAAGGGTAATTCCTGAAACATTCAAATTATGCCCGTGTTTATGAGTCTAATTTTCATGAGACAGTTCAGTTACTGCGGACCTTAAAACTTAACGTTTTCCTAAAAAAAGGCAATAACACCATTTTAAGCTCAGCTCTCGTGTTAGGACAAACTGACAAACGCAGGCCTGTATATGTACACCTCCACTTCCCAAATTATTTCCTCCGTATTGCCTCACTGAAGCGTGTTCTATATAGTTCAGCATGAAAGAACGTATTGTTTGAGCTATAGACCTGGATCTCAATTATTCATTTCAAATTTTAGTATGACATAAATCCGTTTAATAAATGCATGCTGGCATATATCACTTCGTGCAACCACCGAAATGAAAAGTGGCATAGGCTGTTTATTTCCATTTTCCGTCATCTTCCTGTGCAAAGTACTCGTGTGTAGAATGGATGCGTGATGATATAAATGCAAGGAGGTAGGTTTTAAATGAAATACAACAGGACAACTTCCGTTTTTAACCGTCTAGAGATTTATTGCTTATTCTCACTATGCACCAACTTCGAACTTCGCATAGCATTCAGAAAACTGACATATTTGAGCAACTGTGCAAACAGTTAGTGTCAACCATGGCCACATAAATTACGCCGCAAGACTCCATCCCGCGAGACTGCCTTTCCAGCATGTAGCTGCTTTCGTTAGCCTTCCCGCGCACAATCAAGATTAGAGAGGTTGACATTTCAATGACCAAATGTGCTCGTCGATACCAAAGCCAGTAAAGCGGGCGCTGACGTCCGGGCCCAAAAGCGCGCGCGCACACGCAGCCACGCACACACACACACACACACACACACACACACAATTTCTGTATAAAATAGAAAGACTTTTCTCTCACTTTCAGGTTCTGTGTAATCCTAACTCCCATTGAAGTGGCCCCAATTGTATTAATATTCAGTCACAAACAAGATAGATACAAAGCAGCCGCTTGACAGTCAAGATGAAAAATACATTTCTATTGTTCCCAGGGGTTTATTGTGCTCGTCATTATCATACTGACCGTTCGGTAACCTGTAGGTCCACGTCTTGCATTATCAATCTGGCATTTGCAAAAATGAGACGGGGTTACGAAGTGACTTATATGTAGGCTATATACATATGGTGAGATGGGCCACAGTTCATTTTTCTAAAACTTAAAGTGTTTTTTACTCACTGTTCTGCTAGGCATCACAGGCACAACGAATCCATGTAAAAGTTGACTCGAATACCGTATCCATAAACCTTGTTTTCCTTTTCTCTTAATAATTGTGAAGAGTAAACGGGAATATCCCTTAGATGGATGGAGAAATTATTTTTAATTGTGTTAAGTGCCCGTGTACTCACCAATCACAATTAAACTGCAAAGGTACGACGTCTTATTTCTTATCATTCTTCCCCTTTATTATGTTGGATATCCCTTCTCTTAGTCAATATGACGTTTTTTATTTTATTTTCGCTGTCACAAAAATAAAGGTCGAAGATGCTTTATCAATACGTCGGGCCCTGTGCGCTGTAAGTAAGCACACAGTGGCGGTGGAGAGAATGCATTATTTAATCGGTGAAAAATAAAACAATGAGAAGGGAATTGACCACTGAAGTGTCTCCATAACTGAGAAGTCTCTGGCCTTTTTCAATATATATTTCTGTGTGTCTGATTTATGTGTTTCTTCGGTGTGGTGAGTTCGCGATATTCTCATTATTCATACTCGTTTCTTACGTCTCCTTAATTTTATTTTTTTTATTTTTTTATTTTTTTTTACTTTTCTTGCACAGTGTATGGTAATATAAGTGGATAATCTGCTCAGAGAAGAAGGTACCAAATAAACAAAACTGCACGTTTCAAAATAGATTTTTTTCTACCCATACTGGTCTGAAACGCCCGCCCCCGCCTCCACCCAGCAACTCCCCTTTGCCTCCCTCCAGTGCCTCGGACGCATTTTAATATTAGTTAGACAGCATGACCTGCATTTCACCTCTCGCGTTTGACTCGTACCAATAGTTCACTGCCAAGGAGTTATTGATGAGGAAACGCCAGTGAAATCTGTCTCCGCACAAATGGCTTTTAGATCTTGCACCTAGTTCAATAACTAGTTATAATGTGGAACTAGAAAAATGAAGCCCCCAGGCGAACTAATTTGATGTTTCATTTGTATGTTGGAAAAATTGTAAAGCTTTTGCCATCCCTTTTCCCCTTCAAACACTCTCTCTCTCTCTAACTCACTCACACACGCACACACACACACACACACACACACACAGTGATAGATAGATAGATAGATAGATAGATAGATAGACAGATAGATAGATATTTTAAAAGAAGCTTTATTGGTTCGTCTTTTGAAGAACCTTTCATTTTTGATCCTAAATCTTGAGTGAGTGTGAAGAAAGGATGGGTGGGTCGGAGTGGGTCGCGGTCGGTTAAATAGTATCCTGGCCCACCACACCCAATTGTAAATGTCCACCTAGGTAGGTTTGGGTCACCTATCTATATGCAGGCCCACCTGCATGGGCATTTTTGGCTATGCTGCTAGTTGACAGATGAGTTACTACAGAACAGACAGACCGACAGACAGACAGACAGACAGACAGACAGACAGACAGACAGACATATAGATAGATAGATAGATAGATAGATATTTCTCCCCAGGCCCCCACATACACTGCTTTCCTATCTTCCGATTATATTCCCGGACAGGATGGGAATCTATTCCGGGGACTTATGTATGACTCGGAGACACCCAGTTCATGAACTCGGCCAGCTCAGGAATGCAATCACGTGAAGCCGCAGCGAGCTTGGTTCGGGGTTTTGTGTTTTCGTAATCTTGAGTTGGGGTGGGCCCAACTCGGGATCAAACTCCGTCGTCAGTGCCAACATATTGTTCAGACACATAATTGACAAATTATAAATGACAGATGACAATGGCGGTAGTTAAGTTTTTCTGAAAATGAATCAATTTATGCACTACGTTTCTATAGCTACCACTTAATATTAATACGTTTTATTAATTGAAAATGAAGGAGACAAGGCACTTCATGACCTTGAGTAAACTCCTTAACTGGCGGCAGACCAATCTAAAAATGTGCTCTATTCACTCATATATTCATAATTAATGGTGGTAGTGGTGGCGCAGTTCAGTAAATTTTGCGCTAAGTAATAATAATATTAATAATAATAATAATAGACGTGGACAATAAGGTACCAGGCAAGTGGTTATGGTAAAAAAAAAAAATTAAAAAAAAATATATATATATATATATATATATATATAGAGAGAGAGAGAGAGAGAGAGCCATGCAATCAACGTCGATATGTCCAAGATACGGAAATTGCTTGATTAAATGCAGTTAAAATTTTCCTTCCAGCTGTACCCGAGCATGTTTGCAGAAGCGCCTTGATAATTGTTTCGCGACATTTCATATCGATTGGCATGTCGGGTAGTTCGGGATGCGATACCACACTTGAGACGCTCGAGTCCCCAGTAGTGTGTTTTTTTTCATGTTAAAGTGTCAGGAAATTTTGATTTCTGAGAATGCAAAACATTTAAATAACAACTGTAAATGCCTCAAAGCAGTCAAACCTTCTTCAGATTTACATACAGCCAGCAAAATGTGTTCGTGGATCCGAAACCAAGTGAATATACATATATAAAATGTATTTGCTTTTGTAAGAACCTAACCTGGAATCAAATCAAAAAGACGATATTTTACATTGACCATAGAATTGCACAGGGCACCTCAGACGATAAACCTGACATCCCTTACACTGAAACACGCTGAATGGGTGGTCGTTCTCTTTTACGACTATGAAGACTGATACGGCTTACAATAATGTGACCCTAACTGGGTGATGGATAATTGCAATGAACCCAGTACGTCGTAGAAAATTACCATTTGTAACCCAGCAGCAGGGTGCTGAACTGTACATTTGTTTAACACAGGCACCAGTCCCAACTTACTGGATTTCGCTAATGGTTTGTTTTTACATTGTATTTCATAATTATCGTTCTGTGCGACTTTGTAGGAAAATGATAGATACTATTTCACAAAGATTAGTCAGCTCGCCGTTTTCTATTAGGCTATCCGTTTGTTAAGTGTTAATTGTTAAGAGTCAATTGCAATGTAAGTAGCTACAGAAGACAAACGTGTGTTTCTGTTTTACTTGACATTCTCAATAAGTGCATTTGTAATACTGGATATGCTGCATAGCGGGCACGTGTGATATATCAGTTGGACAAACTTTTTTGTTAACCTTTGCAGCGAGGTAGGTAGGCATCCCTGCAACACAATTATAGAATGTGTGCAACGTCCGAACACAGTCATATTACGAACTGTAAATGTATCGAAATGGTAAAGTGTGTAGCACTGCGAAGAAATTCACTCTGTGGAAATATTCACTTAATTTTCAGGTCCAGTAAAAATGAAAGCAGCAAGACACATTGAGTCTTTATTAATGTATAAACTGAACCCAGTTTGAAATAGGATAAACTACTGTAAATGAATCTACTGTACAGTAAAGAGAGTCTTGCTGATTTCAAACAGTTCAAAATGTTGGGGTTTAATGCGCACTGAACGGCTGCAGCCGGTCGTGCGAAGTGCAGTTAATTTGCAGTCAGAATCACTGGATGTGGCTCAACACGTCTCTGGAAGAGTTCACATCAGACTCAGAACTGTGATATGCACTCAGTAACTGTACCATAGTAAATTCAGTGATAAAGCAGACCTTAAGTCAAAGAGTCATGGGTGCTAATTGGTTTGTTGGATGCCGGTTAATTGGTTTACTTTAAATTCAAGTTAGTTTGGTTATCGCTCACAGACTGTGGATGGATACGGTATGTTCTGCGTCTCTGTTCTCATAAAGGGATGTTTACGGACGCAAATTAGCCTGTTTTACTGAAACTTGCAAATCATATTTGCCACATTGATGTACGTTCATTTTGTTCACGGCCCACCTACAAATAGTATTAGATATTCGCCAGGTTTCACAGCCAATATACAAAAACATATTTTCCTCCAGCGACTCCCTCACTGATCATGAAGGCCAAGAACATTACGAATCATTAACAAATCGCCCTTCTGATTGTATTGGTTCCTTAATGGATTACCATTTCATTTTTTGAAGTATAAATCATCAGGAACATGATAAACATTAACTATGTTTGTGTCTACACCTGGTTCTGTGTGTGTCCGTAATGCATTATGTACAGATCACAGTTCTTAACACCTTTCACGTTAACACGTACAATGCTTCCCCGTGTCTGTTTTAATTTACCAATATATGAGCCGATCTATTTATTTGTGCATGTGCAGCACACGCATATGTTCGAGCGTGTCACACACGCACACCACTTCACGTGGATAACGGGCAGGCGAGAAAATCTTACTAACGCTCTCAGATAAAGCAAGTGCCACACTAAATATATAACTTTAACCTTGGTGGACTCCAAGTAGACTCGCTGCCGCATTAATAATTACGACCAATAACGACATACCTTGCCGCACATTTCTTGTTACTGTTTCTGCGGTGCCCGCCCGTGCAACACAACATCTACCACTGCCATGATGAATGAGAGCTGGCCAGTTATGTCTCCCGAAAGCTTCAGACGCGTCTGTTCTTTGTTTGAGGGTATATACCTAATGAGCATTTGGATCAGTTAGGGTTAAATTGAATTCAGATGACAGTGTACCCGGGAGTACTGCAGTACTTTGCCCTCCAGAGAGACCCAGGTTATCTGTAGTGTGCCTTGGTGCTACAACAGCAGAATGCTACATAAGGGACCCCCCCCCCCCCCCCTTAGAGAGCAACTTACATTTTCCAAAATATGTTATTTCTCACATCCTTAATTTCTTATTCACGTGAAATATTTAATAGGCTATGTTAAGGCAAGCTAGGTTACCTCATGAATTGATGAAAGATAACACGTTATTGATTCAACGCCTCGGTCTAATGTAAGTTTGTAATATGCAGAGTGTTAAACTATGCATTAAATTAGGCTACTCAGTAGAATATCCAGTGTAAACTCAACTCTAACACTGTACATAGGAGTCCAGCTGGGACCATATGGACTCTATAAGAGTTGATTTAACGCAGAACATTTTGCTGTGTATTATGTGTCTGAAATATAGGCTAATACTTGATATGCCTCCGTGCCACTACAAAAACGATTTTTTTCCCCCTAATTGGTTAAAGAAAGGCAAAATGAAATAATGCATACAATTATTGTGTAGATTGGCAGCGACGCTTTAAAATGTAATGAAAGAACCACCCATAGTCACTTGAAACAGTCCACAAGTCTGCATACATAACATAACAGGAGTCCATGAAAACAATGAACCCAGGACATTGCTACAATTTGGTCACAACATTGTGAACATTGTGAACCTGGCAAACTGGAATTAACGAAAAATACAGAATAACAAATATTGCGATTCGTTCGGCAGAGTGAAGTTCTCGCTTAGCGTTTCAGTTAAATCCACCTCCTCGAATTTTACTTTTAAGTTTAATGAATAAAGTATAAAACATACAATTTCATAAAAATGAAAATATTTATCAATGAAATGCTTTGGCTTTAAGTCAAATTGAATTAGATTGTATCAGTAGCATATTCTGTTATTTCTGTTTAGTCTTAAAAAATGGATTATGCTTCTAACATTTATTATTATTATTATTATTATTATTATTATTATTGACACGTTACTATTTAATGCAATGTTGACCTAGATATTTTTTATCATCCACTGCCTTGTAAATGTTAATGTTAATGTTTTTAAAACTTTCGGTAGAATCAGACAGATATCTCTTCTAAGCCATTGCGCTATAATTCTTCTTCGGCACTATTTCATGAGATTTTATGAGATGGTGATCCTGCGAAGATTCTACACACGTGGGAAATGCTGAACAATGGTGGTCGCCATATTCTAAACGGATTAATGTGGAGAGACATAAAAATGAAAAAGTGATATTTTAACGGGTGGGGGAGGGGGACGACCAGTCACCCTAGACGGCACACTTTCAGAAAAAATACCTATAAAGGAACAAACGCTTGTCACTGGGGTGGTACGCCACAGGTACTTAAAACTGTACTCTTAGCCACCAATACATAGTTAATTTGTACTTTTTTTACTTGTAAAAGGCACTTATTAGCACCCAAAGAGAATATTATTGTACTTTCAGGGCACATTTGGTAAATTTGTTCGTAGATAGAGAACAAAAATGTACCTCCAGTGTGCCTTATTTCTCAGAGAGTAGGCTATCTCTGTTAGATTAAAAGAGTCAAGCACTGTATCATAAATATGATTCTTGTGCCCATATACATTTTAAGGGACTACTCACTGCTACAAGTCATTTGGGTATCGTTGCATTCACGGTTTAATTATTGGCCTCATAGGCCAACAGTGGTCAAAAGTGACTGTAAAAAAACTGCAACAATTTTGTATTATGTTTTTGAGCGTCTTTGAACATTTACAAAGCAATTTTGTGTTATCAAATCGTTTATTGTTTCTGTTGTTTAAAATGAAATAACCACACCATGTACACGAATTTGTCAGTTCCTATTTTTGCATTTGAATTCTAAAAAAATAATCCATGTGCATCGAAAACACATCGCTTCTTGGATGTCAGATATTATAATATTTTCCTTATCCTTCACAGAAAATGCCCTGCTTTATAGGCTAGACTGTCGACCCGAATCTGACTGCTGGTTTCACGTCAAGTGATCAAACGTGCACGCTCACTGGCTGCCGAAAAGCGAGAGGTTGAACCGAGAGATTTAAGCTGTTCCAATACGCTGGATTTCTTAGGTGGGTGTCCATACTAAGTCTACACATGGCGCTTTTAAATATCGAGGCAGTGGAAATGATGACGTAATGCAACTGGCCAGCACCTCTGCAGCTGTTTTATGGCTTTCGCCCGATCGTCAGGAAATACTGCCCTCTGTGTCTGCACTGCAGTTAAACAGAGAGCGGCCGGTAGGTATGAAGGTATAATAAAACACAATGGAAACGTATCACTACTTACTGGTGCACACATGCTGTCCTTTTCTTTGCTTTCCTCCTCCGCGTGTCTGTTCATAAAAAAAGAAGGATGGAAGTATTTGAGTACGTAAGAAAAAAAAACATTTCCCTGAACCTCTTAGTAAGCGTCACACTTATTTGATTCCCTGCGTTCGCATTTCGAGAAAACGAGGCTTAGATAAGACAACTACACATGAAACATTCAAAGAATTAATGGATGAAAAGACCCAATGTTAGTGTCACAAAGTAAAATGGATTTGTCCAGGATAGGTGGTTTTCAATACAATTATTGTGTCCATCTTAAACGTCATTTTTATCGTCTGAAACTTCAAAAAGTCCAGCAGAAACTTATACAAGACCACCCTGGTCATAGTGTGGTATGCAAAACACAGTCCAAATCGGCGGAACTGGGGGAACAGCATTAGAGGCTGTGTTTGAACCCTGGGGCGGTATTAGGAGGGGAGAGTCCGTACAAACGTAACGCATCATAAATGTAACACAGCAATATGTGTTGTACACTACTGCTACGGCCGCCATTTCAGGTTTGTTTACAAGCCGAGAGACTAGAGCAATTCGACAACCTTCGTAGGAAATAAATATTTAATTTTTAAAAAAAAGTTTTCGTAAAAGTCTGTTCCGGAAGACGTTTTCGGAATCAAGGCATTATTTGTATTTACAATAAATCAAATCATACATTATGTTAAGCAGTCATCTGTCCTTGTGATGTTAGTATGGTTTTCTGAGTGAATTCTTGTGGGAATGGTTGGCTAGGTGACCAAAATACGTGATGTCCCCGTCTGTATAAATGTCACAACTGTTACAATTACGCCGCCTCTGAGTTTATATAACAAACATGTTTTTATTTTGTTATTATATGTTACAGAATACCATCGAAAGAGAAAACGAGAGGGTTGATAACCAGGGGGGTCATGAAGAGGGCTTCAGATTTGGAGATTAGGGACACGAGAGGGTGTTGAAAACCATCTACATGCGGTGTTCTTTTGATGAGACCTTGGGCATTTAAAATGGTGTTTAATGTTCGTTAAAGAAATAGTTTACACTCATCAACGTGTTTGACTTTTTAAATTGTTTAATTTTAAATGTTTAATGTACAGTGTTTAATGTCAAATTTGTTCAGCTAATTTGCTTGCTAAATTGACAGCATCATGTTCTTGATGCTCCAAGTTATTAATGGAAAAGAAACAGCCACCTGGTCACGGGCATTTATGATAAACACACACCAGATTGGTCTGTATGGTAGACCATTTTTGTAAAAGTTTACTTGGGTGTTGAGAAACAAAAGCAGATTTCCTCATCGATTTGGACGCTACCACACCTCCATGGTAAGTTGCGATGTTGCTTGTGCATCAATGTTTGTACACCGGACACGCGTTTCCTTGATTAACATTAGTGTGTGCAGAAAAAAACTTTCACAGTTTTCATTTCTGTTACAATCATTCTGCCCCTCTGTTACAATTACATTGACTAGATTGTTTGGACGTAACATAGGACTCCTTGCACTTTGGTTTAAATAGTATCTGACTCGATTAAGTAATGTAATTGCAACGACATGGCAAAGCTGCGTCAAGTAAAATTTCATAGTGTTTGGCTAAATATTAATGAGCGAAATCAAAGAACTATTACATTCATACCGACTCTCGCCTATATTATTAACTAGAGCAAATAAATAAAATAAAACCAAAAACACGAGAAACAAAACATTTAAGTCGACAAGCGTCCGGCTTTCTCTAACGTTTTGATTATAAGACACGATATTATCTATCTTCTGTAGGCCTTACGTGTCAGCACATAATGCAAATTTAAACAAAGCGAATTTAAAGAGGCAGAGGGTTCTTTGTACTTTTGTCATTGTGATTTTATATTCGTTGACTGTACCGACGTAAATACGTAAGTAGACTATATGTCATATACAGTATGAATATATATCACGTCAGTAAGGAATTTCAAACGAAAATATTTATTTAGATAATTATCTTTTCATTTCGGACGGTGTTTCACATTTCTTTTTTAAAGCTGAGAAAGTTTGTTTAAGGTAACTACCTTCTGCCAGTGCAAATATGTTTCATTCAGTCTCTGTAGAAATATATACATTACGTCAATTTTGCCTGTTCTTTTTATGTTTCCTATTTTTCCTTGCTCCGAGCTCATGACCAACATTGAATTTGGCCGCACAGACTTGCTAATTGACTCAAATTACCACGGACCTATCTGAAAAATCCAACGGGTATGGTGGAGCCGTTCATTGAAATCTCGTCTATATTTAATATGTCAGGGCAAGTGACTTTAGGTGTTTTAATTTATCCCCCCCCCCCCACTTCCCCCTCATAAACGCAGCCTTTTATATAAATGGACCCATATATCTGTGAGATTAAACGCGTTTCTATGGAGTGCCAGGTTAGCACTGTAACACAGCAGAAACACGTTACATTGTGTACACTGTGTACACGTGTCTGCCCTCAAGTTGTAGTAAGACTTGCATTGTACAATTCTGCCAAAAACTGTGAATAAAGTGAATAATGTGTGAGAGATTAACAAGATAACAATTAAACATTTAGGTTCGCTTATCCTGCTAAAATTTTTAGTTTCGGTCTCCGGCACGAAGGCACACACGTTCGGGAGCAAATGTCTCACAAAAAAAAAAATAATAATAATAATAAATAAATAAATAAATAAATGCTGTAACATAAAACCCCTACATTTTTGCCTGATTGCATGGCTAGCAGTGGACTATTAATGATACAATATTTATTTAGGTTTAGAAACACTTAAGAGAAGCACTGCATCATTAAAAGACATTAAGCCACATTTTTATTTTTTAAATGAATGGGAGCTATCTAACTATTGTAATTCTGATTGGATAACGACACAAAAGGAGCATCCATTTTTAAATCAGTACACACAAACATGCGCCAATTGCTTGTAATTATTAAAGTGTGTTGACACAGCTCTCTGTGAACTCTTGGGGCTGTACAGTATGCATAATCATGCTAATTATATTACAGGATCGGGTAGAATGCTTTTAAAATTTGAGTCATAAAAGGGTGAACTCCAAAGGCTGCAGGATGTATGGTCAAGGTGTTCATTGGCCGGGCAAAGAGACTGAAACAGCTGCTGCAGTAAATAAGGCCAGTGTGTCTTACTCCCATAGCTTGTGGGAAGGAGTATAATGCAAAACAGCACCCCCTAAAGGCTGATTTCTGTCCCTTCTTTCCCATGACCCAATTTCTGCCTGCAGAGATTAAGGTTAAACGAAAACTAATTAAGTAAAACTAAGTAATTAGGTCACACAGTTCAAAACAAATTTATGGACTGAAAAATCAAATATACATCATTACCACTAAGGCTAATGTCTGTTCCTATAACTATCAGAGTCCCCTTTCATTGCCTCAAAACCCCTTATTCCTGGGACTGACAAAGTGAGGATATTTATCATCACACCATAAAGACAACGTTCGTCATTCTGTGGAGAATCTACTGCTTCAAACATTTCTGAATATTTTTCACAGAGATCTTAATTTACTATTCTGCAAATATATACTCTGATTATAACTGTTTGTAAGATGTGAAGCCATTTGTCCCAAACATTATGGTGCCCCGAAATGGGAGACTATAATTTGCAGTAACTTCTGCATCAAACGTGTAAAAATACATGAAATAAAAGCCGAGAATGTGCACTTTAACCAGATATGAATTGGTTGATTCCAAATAGAAAAAACTGTGGAGTACAGAGAGCCAAATCAAGAAAAACTATGTCTATGTATGTATTCTCCTCAACATTACAGAGCTCATTGTATATATATCATATATATATTAGTGAACAATGAATATGAGGTATAAGTGCATACTCTCTGATTTATTTTGAGGATATTTACATCCATATCAGGTGAACCACGTAAGAATTTTATACATAGTCCCCCCCATTTTAGGGGAGCAAAGGAATTGGACAATAGACTGCTCAGCTGTTTCTTGGCCAGCTGTGTGTCATTGCATCACTAGGTCATTCACAAGAAAGCTAACAAAAGAGTTGATTCTAGGGGTGGAATTTGCATTCGGAGTACATTCTGTACATTCTATTCTGTTACCTCTTAACACATGGACCAAAGAAGTGTCAATAACAGTAAAACTGGCCATCAAGAGGCTGACAAATTGGAATTAATTTATCAGAGATATAGCCAAAACATTGGGTGCATCAAAATTAACTCTTGGTACATTGGTAAGAAACAAAAAGGCACAAGTGTGCTCAGCAATAGCAACCAACCTAGTAGACCATGGAAGGCCTCTGTTTTTGATGTCCAAAGAATACATTCAATTGTGAAGAAAAACACATTTTCAGCTGTTGAACAGATCAAGAACACTCTCCAGAATGTAGGTGTAGATCTTTCAGAGACTGCCCTAAAGATAAGACTACACCAGCATGACTTCAGAGGGTCCACCGCAAGATGCAAACCACAGATAAGACTCAAGAACAGAATGGCCAGGTTAGAGTTTGCTAAAAAAAAAAATTTTTTAAACATAACAAACTGTAGAGTACTTGAACAATGATTTATGGACAGATGAGGTGAGTATTAATGTGTACCAAAGTGATATAAAGAGGAAAGTGTGGAGAAAGAAAGGAACAGCTCATGATCCAAATCATGCCATCTCATCTGTGAAAGGTAGCCTTTCACTGCCTGTGGAGGCAGTGCTATGGCTAGGTCATGTATGGCCACCACGGGAACTGGCTCACTTGTCTTCATTGATGACGTTACCGCTGACAACAGCAGCAGGATGAATTCTGAACTGTACAGACCAAATGCTTCAAAACTCATTGGGCGGCATTGCAACTTACAGAAGGACCATGACCCTAAACACATTGCTAAAGTAGCCGAGGAGTTTTTCAGGGCTAAGAAGTGGTCTTGACTGGCCAGCTCAATCGCGCAACCTGAATGCAACTGAACAAGCATTTCACTCGCTGTTGATAAGACTGGGGGTAAGAAGACCCCGAAAAAAAACACAGAAATGAAGGCGGCTGCAGTACAGGCCTGACTGAGCATCACCAGGTAAGTGTCTGGTGATATCCGTGGGTCGCTGACTACATGCAGTCATTGAATGCAAATTATTTGCAACCAAGTAATATGATGACTTTATTTAAGATTATGTTAATCTGTCCATTTGGTCCCCGAAAATGGTGGAATTATGTATAAAAAAGTGCCATAATTCCAACACAGATCACACAGTATTCATACAAATACCCTTAAGTTCTTAGGCTTATTGTTTCATTTCAAATCCAATGTGCTGGACCACAGAGCCAAATCAACAAAAATTGTGTCATTGTCCAAATGCTGAGGGACTGCACTGTATATATAGTGCCCACTGAGGTTTCTCAACAACCTGTGAGGGGAAAAACGCTTTTTTAAAGTGCTTACACAGAAGTCACTTCAGGACAGATGTTGATTGAATCCCAGCCAATGCTGCTCTCACTGTATTCCATGACTAATGCAGGGACTTTTTCTTTTTTTTTTTTTTTTACATTGGCACTGTCCATATAAGTCAGACTTGGTCATGTCTCTCCAAACAGGATGTTGGGTCAGCAGCACTGAAGGTCATGAGGGTGGGGTTCAAGTGCTCTCAGCTGCTGGAATGTGTTGTCTCATGCCCTCAAAAAAGTAACAAAATTGTGCCAAAACGATAACAATTCCTTTAAAAAATATTTGATATTAGTGGCAACTGAGAAGAACACAATTTTATAATATGTGCACAGTATTGCAGACGTAGAAGGCACATTACATTGTGTGAAGACAGTGTTGTGTGGACCGCATTCTGTGTTTCTTGGCATTTGTATCTCTGTCTCCGTGGAGATACATTCGGAAGTCAGAGGATCCAGAGACCAGGGATTCCTGACCCAAATGTACTTCCTGAACTGCACACTGGGCCTGCCGCCCCACAGGAAGAGACATCCCAAGCTTCGTGTGTAAAAGGGTACCAGTGCAGATATGTCTCCTCTGTGCCTTATAAAACACAACCACACACACACATCTTTAATACACACACATACACCCTAAATGTTAAACGCACACACACAAATACATATACACACATCCTAAACCTTTTATACACACATACATGCATCCTAAACCTTTAATACGCACCCATACACACATTAAAACTCTGTTATACATACACATACACATACCCTAAACCTTAAATGCACACATTTATACACTGTCATGAAAAAGTATGTGCCCCCTATATTATTGCATATTTGTCACATGGAATTGTTTCAAATCTTTAGACAAAATTTAATATTAGAAGGGAACCGGGGTAAACACAAAACACATTTAAAATTATTATTTAATTTATTTAATGAAAAAAGTTATCAAACACCCATATCACCCATAAGAAAAAGTAATTGAAAAAAATAAAAAATAAATAAATAAATCTTTATAAGGAGTTGCACTTATGCACCAATAACTGCAACCAACCTTCCTATAATTTGACATCAGCCTTTCACATCGCTGTGGAGGAATTTTATCCCACTTTTTTTGAAGAACTGCTTTAATTCAGATAAATTGGTAGGTTTTTGAGCATGAACTGCTTGTTTCAGGTCCTGCCACAGCATCTCTATTGGGTTCAAGTCGGGGCTTTGACTAGGCCACATAAAAACTAATTTAGTTTCTTTTTAGCCATTCAGATTTGGACTTGCTTTTGTGTTTTGGATTGTTGTCTTGCTGCATAACCCAATTACACTTCAGCTTCAGCTCATGGAAATATGATTGTACATTCTCCTTAAGAATTTTCTGGAACAGTACAAGATTCATGATTCCTTCAATAATGTCAAATTGTCCAGGTCCCGAGGCAGCAAAGCACCCCCACACCATCACACCACAACCACCTTTTTTGACTGTTGTATGATGTTCTTATTGTGACATTATGCATTTGCTTTATGCTAGACATAATGGGACCAGTGTTGTCCAAAACGTTCCACTTTTGACTCATCTGTCCATGGAACATTACCCCAAAAGGCGTGGGGATCATCCAGGCACTTTTTCACAAACGTGAGATGAGAAGTTATGTTTCTCTTGGTTAGCAGTGGCTTCCACTTTGCTATGAGGGTGCTGGAGCCTATCCCAGCATGCATTGGGCAAGGGGCAGGAATACACCCTGAACAGGTCAACAATCTATCGCAGGGCACCCACACACACACGCACGCATGCACGCACACACATGCACACACACACACATTCACTTACCATTCACATCTTTGGACAGTGGGAGGAAACCAGAGTACTCAGAAGAAACCCACGCGGGCACAGAAAGGCCCGAAACTGAACCCAGGACCTTCTTGCTGTGAGGCGACAGTGCTACCCGCTGCACCACCATGCCACCTGACACACATTCCCTAAACCCTTCATAGACACATACACACATCCTAAACTTTTATACATACATGCATACACACAAGTATGCACACGCACAGCAAAATATGGTGGTGGATCTTTGAATGGTAAGTGGACTGCATTTACATAGCACTTTTATCCAAAGCACTTTACAATTGATGCCTCTCATTCACCAGAGCAATTAAGGGTTAGGTGTCTTGCTCAGGGACACTTCGACACGCCCAGGGCGGGGGATCGAACCGGCAACCCTCCGACTGCCAGACAACCGCTGTTACCTCCTGAGCTATGTCGCCCCAACCTTAATATAACCTTCTTTCTTCATCTTCATTTACTGTAGGGAATTAATAATTTTGTAGAAATGTTTCATCACAGGATAAAGGTGATCACTCAGAATAACTGGATTGATCTGCAGTGACCCTTCCCTCTAACCATGCCAGGAGAATGCCCCCCACAGTATAACAGAGCCACTGGACCCCCTCGCAGTAGGGGTCAAGCATTCAGGCCGGTGGTGTATGCCACACCTGCACGTGTTGAGAATATGGTGAACGAAGACTCATCTGACTATATCACATTTTTCCACATCTCTGTAGACCAGTGCCTATGATTTTAGCCCCACTGAACTCTCAAATGTGCATTTGTCTTTGTAATAAGGAGTTTATGCACTACAGCCCTACTATAATATCCCTCTCTGTGTAGTTGTTGACGTAATGTTCTTTCTAACACAGTCTGACCACATCCTGAATTTACATTCCTAGTCACCGGAGTAGAAGTTGCTCATCTGTTTTTCCATATCGCACAAGCATCACGGTCATCGAATGTACCATATGTATGCATTTATGAATGCACTACTGTAAGTAGTGCTTATCAAGGTGCTATGTAATGCTTAAAAAGCGTATAAAGGATTGTAAAGCTGTTAAGAAGAATCTGTTGCACAATAAAGTTAACCATTACATTACATTACATTACAGGCATTTGGCAGACGCTCTTATCCAGAGCGACGTACAACAAAGTGTATAACCATAACCAGGAACAAGTGTGTCGAAAACCCTAGAGAGAAGTACTGTTCCAAGTGTAGGGAACAACCACACAGTTCAACTTGGACCCTGTAGGTTAAACTGATTAACACTAACACAAACGAGAACAGCAGCAACGCAGTCTATGCAAAAATACAAGCAGTAGTTAAGAGGAGCTGCTGTTTCATACCGTGAAACAGCAGCCTTAGGATCAAAAATCACTGTGTAATACAGCGTAATACTATGTAACAGGGGATTAATCTGGGAGGATTTTTGTGTCGGGTTTCTGTAACATGTTCCTCTCAGATGGCTTGGTGGGATTGATTGAATCCAGGTGACGGAGTCCATCTTTGGGGGAGTGGGGGTTGGGGGGGGGGGAGTAGTTGTTTTACAGAGAGTTTTGTCTAGACACACTCAGAGCAAACATTGGCATGGCCCCTCTAGACTCTGTGTTTGTAATTAAAGAAGTCTCCATCTCTGTCCTCAATCCCACTTACACCTCTGTTGAGGACACACCCTTGAGTGCTAAATGTCAAGCGAAGAGGTGAGGTGGTCAGAGATATTGAAAATAGCATTTTTAGCAACATGAATGAGTTCACATAGATGGGAATAGTAATTAGGCAGCGTTATAACGATCTTTACGCTGAGTGCACTCCTTGGAAAAGTGTGGGAAAATGTTATGGGAGCTCCTCCGTAGTGCAGCTATTTGTGTTACTCCTCGTTCAGGATTTAGCTATTCTGGACATTTAGATAGAATTGGGACGTAAACCTGGAATCATGTTTGGATGAAGCAACATTAGCAGGCCATAGGCACATTATAGCTAGCCAATACGCTTGTGAAGTGAAGGACTTTTTCATAAAGTTATCCATATCCTGTACAAATATTTGCCTCTTTATATGCTCAGATACAACAAGTACTTGATGGGAATTGTAGCTACCTTATTTGACCTGTGTTCTGTAGTTGTTCCAACACCCTTCAGTTATTGGGCATTGCTTTGGATGAAATTGTCTTCCAAATAAAATGTAATATTACATTGTTATATATACAGTTAGAAATAATACATTGAAAGCTCAGCAAATATTAATTTCGCATCAATTTCTATAACTCAGTGGAAGTACGTACTACAAATTATGCTGTTTCATCACCAGCGAGTCTTTGTTTGCAACTGTGTTAGCGTTGTTAGTGAGGTTGGCTACACATAGTTAGATAGCATGCATACTGTATCAATTCAGTTCCCGACTGAAATAAATGCAGGTGAATTTAATCCAGGTGCACAAAAGCATGGATACTAAAAATCTGGACCTCAAAATCAAAACCCAGCCCTGGTTTTCTTTCCCCCAGGTAATTAACTGAACAATCAGTGCTACTGATTGACCAGACCATATTCACACCTGACTCCCAGGTAAAGGGAGGGTGGAAAACCAGCAACTCTTGGACCTTGACGGCTGTGATTTGAGTTACAGGGCTTTAGAACATTATTGGCCACCTGACATCATCACAAATATACTCAAGTCGTATTAATAAGCTCTTATTAAAATCACAGAATTGACAGTACATCACAATACAAAAAAAACACCAAAGTACAATCCTTTCTGTGCGGAGTCAGCATGTTCTCCCCGTGCATTGCACGCCCTCTCCGTGTTCTCCCCGTGTTCGCGTGAGTTTCCTCCCACAGTCCAAACACATGCATGCAGGCTAATTGGAGACTAAATTTCAAAGTTACTGTGAGGCAAAATATGATGACAGAATCCCGGCCAATGAATTTATGAGATCTGACTCTTTATTTATTTAATTTGCTGGATCTAACTGATATACATGTGCATAATAAAAGCTTAATTTCACAATTCTTAGTTCACCAGTGAGGCATGGCAGTAAAGAGTATTTGGTACAGTCTGTAAAGTTGGTACAGTTTTTAGTAGCCAGTATTAGCCAAATTGAGTAAGTATCTGTTGACCATTGTGTCTGGGGTGGAATCATAAATCTTGTATACAACACAATGACAGCAATCATTTTTAATGGTTTTTTTATTTATTTTTCACACACCTGTTTTTAACAGCTAGGCCCATGAAACTGAATTAAAATGACAGCTGTAAGAAAAAATAAAAACTGCAATCCAGGTAGCTAAAGCCAACCAAACATGCAGAGCAGTCGCTCCAACTCGGAAGATCATTAGGCACTGTGCCTAGAGTGGTCTGTGCTTTTCTCACTAATATTCAGTGGCTAATAATACAACAGTAGCCCAGTTAACAATCTTGAACTTGCCTTAATGCTAGGAACTGCCTCATTTATCCCAAGATGCACTGCAGTGTCTCAAAGGGCCACTTCCCTGTTTGGTGAAATGCCAGTTCACCTGCGTGGCAGGATGCTCCAGTCAATGTGCTTTCAGACAGGAACCGTAACCAGGTCCGGGAGGACTGATCTCGCTTCTGTTCTCCAGAGTGAAAGCCCCTGATGACATGCCCACCGCAATCACCCAGCGTGATGTCCCTGTTTTACACATGGCTAACATCCGGACAGACTCAGAACTTCAGGTCCGCTCCATCCCACTCACTGCACAGCAATGCAATGCATGATTCTGTGCAGGAATGTAGCACAAGATATATGCAAACATTGAAAAACAAATGCATTTTGTGAATTTAATAATTCACAGAAGAGTAGCGTTCACTCACATTGAATTAAATTAATTCAAACTTAATTATAATCTATTCACATTTGCCTGGTAGTTAGCGATCAACTAATGACAGCAAAAGTGGCAAAGCGTCAGTCTTGCACTACTTTGGTCAGTATTTGTAAAATATGTGCTCTCATGCAATTTTATGGCATATATAACAGCAATATAACCATCTTTATTTTTCTTTCATTGGGATAACATTTAAGGTTTTTTTTTTTTTTAAACAAGCACGACGCAGTTAAACTGATATGCTTTCTGTCACAGTAAAGGACATTTAAACTAAATGCACCTGTTTTCCTTTTCATTTGCTCTCAGCTAACCAGCTGGCCACACAAGTTGTTATTACAGTATTAGGCCTCTCAGCTTCTGTGAAGTAAGAGAGTGAGCCCATAGTCCCCTTACCAACAACGTACCAGTTAACAACCTACCAACCTAAAAGCCACTTGTCAATATCATGGCATTGTGCAGTGAATAAGAAAAAAAAACTGTATGAAAGACCGCTGGTCAATAATGAGAGGGATTTATTGCCACAATATGAATAATTTATAAGGGCCTTAATAATCTGACACTACAGGACTGGATAGTTTACCTATTTATTTCAAAGAGTTAGAGGTTGTCCTGCATTAGAACATATTTTTTTCATCTGGACATCTAATCATCTCCCGGTTAAATTGGGCCAATAAATTCCTTCATCCCCACCAGGGCCACTGGGCGGGGGGGGGGGGGTGGTCAACTGGGACACTTTGTCCCAGGCCCAGGATATGGGGTGTAACTATTTTTTATTTGTTACAAAATATATTAGGGAGGCTTCCAATATATTTTGTCCCAGGCCTGAGAATTCATAGCTGCTGCCCTGGTCCCCACCTCAGCTAATGTATTGCGGGCGTTCTTGCGCATGCCTCTCTCAGGTGTAAAACATGTAGGTGGCAGCTTAGCGGTTCAGGTGGCGTGAGTCACACCAACTGTACTTCCAGTCTTGGCAGCCAAAGTTTGGAAATTCAATATGCCGTGAATTGTTCAGTGTTGATACAGCTACAGTTGAATTGTATCTTGAGAGGGATTACACAATTGTCTAACACTGAAGATTTTACTCTGTATGGAAATGCAGACCAGGGAATTCTGTTCATGATATTTCTTCTCTCTTGTTTATGACCCTATCTACATATAATGACTCCTCCAGAAATTCTGTCTCTTTTTCTTTAAGTATACACCATTTCAGCAGTTTGACTTGTTACACTGGTTCTGAAACATCGGCACAGTACGTCATGAGCTAGATGTTAGAATGAGAACAGGGACTCACTGTACTCAACTGCAGTGAATGTTGTCGATCCAGCAATATTGATGATTTGAACAAATTGAATACTCTTGAAAATGTAACAATATCTCTGAATATTAATAATTCAGTGTCTGTGGTCCATCATAGTTTAAAGAGTGAATGTCGTGAATATTGGTCTTAAACCCTACCAATTGTTAACGCGGGATATTTAACAGTTTTCTTAACTTACAAGCTTCCCGGAAACGCATAAAAACAAAGGGCGACAATTCGATTTATTGGCTGAAAAAGAATAACTCATAAACTTATGAAATATTCGCCCACCTACCTCTATAAAAACAATACTTAGCACACAATTGGAAAACACAGAGTTACCTTTGAATATAAGAGAAGTAAATTGAAGTGTGATCACAGGAGTAGCCCACGCAAACAGCACGCGCAGGGAAGGTATAAGACAAGTTGCTGCGAGTTAGGCTACAGCTAACGATCCATTGAGAATCTTTGAATCGTTTAGAGCCCAATATTCAACAAACAGTTGGTTTGTTTCTACGTCCCGTATCAGATATGAAACTAGGTAACCTTCAATTTAACGTTCGATATGTCATAGCCTACTCCACACAACAGACACAGAACTCAGAACCCTGAATACGACCCTCGGATTGAATAACAGCATTAATTAACCCCCACGGGTGTTTCAAAAGGAGATATCTGTTTCATTAGCGCTAGAGAAACAAGATTACTAACTTACAGAGAGAGCCCGGGATTCATTTTGAGAGTCCAGTACAAGTCCAAAGCTGCTGGCGCGAGGTAATCCACTCTAACCACCCCTTATACCCTCTGTCCTTGAGATAAGGGGAAGCCAGCAGCTGCGATTCCGGACAGTTAAGGTTATATATGATGTAAATATATTGAGGGTTTGTCAGCTCTTCCAAACCATAAAACCCACTTTAATGACACCACGTGTTCCTCGCGAACCACTCAGGATCTCTGCTTCAGGCAATTGGCATAAATAACCTTCAAAAGTTTAAAATACAGGGGGAAAGGAAAAGAAAGAAAGAAAAAAAGAATTTAACACAAAAGCCACATACCCTACCCTGTTAAACCCGAGAGCTTGTCTGTGAGACCAGATAAAGCTTGTTCTTTAAGGGTGTAGGTAGCTGTTTTTACACTGGAACTGTAAAATGAAACTACAATTCAGAAGGGGTGAGTGACTTTCTTTTTCTTGCTTTTCTCCTGACAAGGAACAGGTTAAAAGGAAATGGCAGCTTCTCTTAACCGAATCTAGGAACACAATGTATGAAATCTGGTCTTGTTTTTTCATGAAAAACAGCCTTCTTAAAACAATCTGTAACTCTAACCAGGGGATTAAACTTTAAAATTTAAGAGGATAGAGGAAAAGGGATAATTAATTAGGCCAGCCTACTGCGCTACCTACGGCTTAGGTCATTATAATGAAAGCGTAGCTAGACCTAGACATGTTGGCTTCCTGCCCGCGGGTTGCCAGGAGTTCTTTCATTTTTAAGAATGATTTTTAAAGTTTGTCAGGTAATTGCGTCGTTAGGGACACAGAAACTCAAAAATCTGATTTGGATCATAAAAAAATTCGTTATCCTGGTGGGACCTGATTGATGGCCTTATATATTTTATATTATTTATCTTTCTTACTGAACAACATTTAATTCCGAGTTTGAACTTTTATTTAATATGTAAGAATTTCAAAACACGAAGACAATAGGGTTGTATTTACTTTTCTTACTTTGCAACAAGTTGCAAATTTTCAAGGTTAAAAAATAACATTTTTTTAACCTTTTTCTTACTATGAAATGTAGTTAAGTGTACAGAAGGTATTTTGTCAATATTACTTTATATTTTAACCTTCATGATTTCTTTCGCAAAAAAATGTGATTATTTTCTTAATTTTGTCATTCTATGGCTTTAGAATTTCTGTGAACTTCATCCATCTGTCCCTTGATTGTGAGAAGACAAAGCGATTTGGGATTACGCATTAAAAATAGTGCTAACTCGTCTCCCTTTTCTGTTTTGGGTAATAGACTACTGCACGCATTCCTGTTGAAACAGGAAACAATTGTCAATGTTTGAGAGGTGCGAGGAAATGTGAAGTTTTATGAGGGGCTATTAAGTTGCACAGGCAATGAATCCCTGCGTAGGCCTACTGTAAATTATTCCCATGGAAATGGCGGCGCACAATGTGGAACAGAACAAACTCGGATGCGTTTCCTCTCATTAGCGCGAGAAGAAAACATTGACCATTCTTTTATTTGTCACATATCCTCCATGCCAAATTTACTTTATGTAAATAGAAGTGGTTTCTCGTTGCAAAGTGGTGGTAATCTGTGCCTATGTCCCCAGTGGGCCTATCCATTCCATTCTGCATTCTCATAAGAAAAGAAATGCATTCACGAAAACTGTATTTAAGATAATTTAACAAACATGGAATTAAATGATTATATGCACACATCTTTATGACAAATTCCCAACTAATTTAAAATGTGTATTTAACAATATTTATATTTATTTTGTGAGTTATGTAGTTTTGGGGATGTGCATGAGGAGCAGTATGCAAGCCTCCAAACTGCAAAATTAACAAGCCCGAGTGTGGCAGACAAACATACAAAAACTACAAATACAAATAGCATTCGTAATACTGTATATTTTATTCTGGAATTCACAAATATACAAATATGAACTCAATTATTGTTCCTTCCAACATGCTGTCTCCACATGGTTCAGTCTGAGTTAAATGTGATGACAGGACACTTACAGCTATACTGTAGCATATTTTTTTGACCCAGTCCATTCCAATGTATTTTTTTAACTTCAAATTTTAAGATACAGCTGTTTATGTAGGTCTCATGAAAAAAGAGAAAACATCCAGTGATGTATGTCTCAAAGGAAACATTCGTTCATATGATTAGTCTATGTTATAGAAAGCCATATCCACACAACTTTTATTGCTGACACTCTTTTCGTTTCCAATTAGTCAACTGTCACGCGACAGTGTTTATTTTACTAAAACACACTTAGCCACGTTGCTTTGCCGTAAGTGTAATTGTATACTTATACTTGCTAGTGTTTGCACTACATAGAATACAACTTTCTGAACTTTCGATTGGTCCTGTCGTACGAGCATTAGCCGCTAAAAGTAGCATCTTTATTGGTGGGACATGGAATATCTGGACTTTTGACACAAGCAAAGCTTTATCTAACAACAACAGACGGAAACAGTGGTACTTTCAGGCACAATTTAACTTGTTAAGGCCAAGCTACATGCGCCTTGGATAGGCTACAATCTCGTGTAGATTAACTGCCGTTTTGAACAATTCACTTCTGTGACGTGTTTTCTCAGTCTGCCGCGATAAACTAAGGGGCATTTAGTTACGACTACGTTACAAAGGTTATAGTAATGAGGACTGACTGTATGATACTCACTTGTTGACGACGTAAAGGTGACGTTAAAAATATATTTTTTTTAAGTTGCTGGAACCAAAAAAAAAAAAAGGAATATATTGTACTTGGCCCCTGTTCATCAGTAAACAAATTAAATCGAATTAATTTGAATGACCTGTCAACTACTTTCACACAGAGCCAAAGTAATGATTAGCTACATAAAATGTCCAAGGAAATAAAGCCCATAACATGGAAAATGAACTTTACTGCAGCCAAAACGCACCACCTGGAGAAGGTTTCAAACGCTAATTGAATAAAATTTTCGTTGATGTGTAGGCTATATGGATTTTTGTATATTTGCGTTCTGGGGTTCTGTCCAAGCAGAGTTAGAGCTTGGAGTAGGCTAGTATTGATTATTTGCCACTTCTAAATCGGCAACAAGTTGTGTCATACAGAATAAACGAAACTATAAAAGGACATTGTCCAACATTAGAATTTGTGAGTGCGGAAGTCCAAAAGCGACTGATTGTTTAGGGTGCATTAGTGATTCACATCCGCCCTGAGCTGATTTAAAGGCGTGGGCCCGTTCAGTGTAAGGCCAAAATAGTGTAGGCCTACAATGAGAAGGAAATGCGTGCATTATAAAGTTGCGGTAATATTTTATTGAAACGTTCCCAAATCAGCAAAATAACAAGCAAGCTAACCAGTGGGGCATTTCAATGCATCTACTCCTACGGCTGGAGTAACCTGGGCCAGATTTAAGAAGCTAACTTATTTTCGTTACTAAAAGAAACTGAACAAATTAATAAATAATAACGCAAAACATGCGAATAAGAAAACATGTAAACGTGTTTGAATCGCATTCAGATTTGAATAGTCGATCATAGATGAAATGTAGTCTTCCACAGCCAACATACATTAATTTCCGCTAGTCTCTCTCTTTGAGCATTCAGTAGGACACAAAATTTTCACAATACGGCACTGTATATTGCAAGTCTACTTAATGAAATAATGGAAATCATAGCTAACCCTATAAATAATAATATTCAGACTTAAATCCCACAGGTTTCCTTTCTCGCTTTGATGAGTAGGGGAAGGGTGTGGCCTTTGTCCGGAGAGAGTAATAGCTCCACCTTTAATTTATTAGACTCATATTATTGAGTATCACCACATTTTCAAGACACAAAATAACCGCAAGTAGATTTAAAATTGTAATGACAGTAATAAAATTATACACGAAGGCTATACATAGTAATAATTTACACATGAACATTCCAAAAACATGGACAAGATGGTGGCAACTGACTGCTCAACGCACAGGACTGGTGCTGAAAGTGAGTTTCTGAACGCCTTGGCGTTCCGTTGACAGTTTCATCCCCCTCACTTCATCTTCTAACGGCTCGCTTTGAAGCCCGTGCAATCCCTCTGTCGTTCTAAACGGCTTCTTTAACTTTCATCTTTGAGTCTTTCTTCCATTTCATGCGACGGTTCTGGAACCAGATTTTAATTTGCCTCTCGTTCAGACAGAGGCTATTCGCGATCTCGATACGCCTGCGACGGGTCAGGTACCGGTTGAAATGAAACTCTTTCTCCAGCTCCAGAGTCTGGTAGCGGGTGTAACTGGTCCGCGACCGTTTACCGTCAGATTCTGGAGTGGTATCGAAAAAAAACAACAACAACAACAACAACAACAAAATCAGGATAAGTCAGTCAGACAGTTATGAGAAGTATCTCCCTATCATCTACACTCACATATATGAACTATGTTGAGAGAGCTGGTATGATCCGTGTGATATTACAACTACCATATCGCCATTGCTTGGCTATACAGAATCCACACTAGAATCATTGGAGACTATACTTTACCACAAGATTCAAATAACGCACGAATACATGAAAAGACCGATGAGTAGCCCATATGAAAAAATCATGTTATTTAAGGATGACACATAATGCATAATAAAATAAAATATTATCATGAATGGTAGTGACCAATTATTGGACTTTTGCACTAAAGATTCTATTGGATTTTCCTGGGGGGGAAACTATTATTTTGAGACAACTATGAAATAACAAGTATGAAATCTGCACTGGTCATATACAATTATTTAATGAGAAAATAATATCAATTATGAGCAGTAAATATTACATTCAAAGATATATTTACCACTTTAAAATAATTAAAACAACATAAAAAGTAACCGATGTCTACAACTGATGTTCTTCCGCCTACTTTTGGTGCTATTACTATTACGACTACTACAACAACTACTACTACTATTAATAATAATAAAAATCATAATAATAATAATATGGGTGCACTACCCTATTGTGGCTACAGATTCTGCCATCTATGTGTGCAGTTTTTAGGGGTGAAAAGTTCAACCCAAGGGCAGCACGGTCATTCTCACTGGCACCAAATCTGCCCGCTTCCATTCTCTTGGTTGTCCTGTAGCCTACTTGTGTACGACGTGAAAGGCTAACTCAAATTCTCGCTAACTCAGTTTTTCTACTCCCTATAGACAAAGCGATAAACACGGTAATAACAACTTTAACTTGTATACCTAAATATTATATCACAAATACATTGCTTGTCGGTTTTGCGGCGAGTTTGGTTTCTCTTATCCAATTAAGCTGTCATAAATTTGAACGTAGATAGCCTCTTCGCCGTAGCAGGACAGTTTTACGAGCAATTGATGCCTTTGTCATAAAATTTACGACCACGACTTTTATTATTTCCCCCGTACGGCCTATAAAACTCCAGAAGAAAAACTGTGAATAGACTACAGAGGGGTAAAGGGGGGAGAATAACAAGACAGAGTGAGAAAGCTACACTTTTACCCCCTTTAAAAAAAGATCAAACTTTACCGTGACTCATGTGTAGCTTTGTCATCCAAGGATATATCGGTGGCTGCTGGCGGTTGTTCTGAGACTGGCTCGAACTGTTTTGTTGTGTTACTGGCTGGACGGTTTGCATGGTTTCAACTTTGACGTCGCTTGCCCTGTTCTTGCCGCTGGGCTTGTTCTCTGTAGCCAACACCGCGTCTCCCTCGTTTTTTTGACTGAAAAGACCGAGACTGGGAGAGCGCTGCTCGTTCGCGTTCGCTGGGCGCCCGAGGGAGTGGGCTGAGCACGCTTGCGACCGTGATGGTGGCGGAGCGTCCGGGCTGCCACGCAGACTCGAGCTCATCTCTTCCCGTTTCAGGGGGTTCGAGGAGGCAGGAGAAGTGAAGGTTCCGCTGAGATCAAGCCCGCCGTAACAAAAACTGGATGGATGCAGCTCGGGGAGCGATCCATAGCTGCCAAAGCTGTGCATGGTGTAGGCAGACGACTCGTGGGTTTGCTTGTAAAACGAGTTGGCGACGTAAGAGCTCATTTTATAGAAAAACTAAAAATTGAACAAGAGCGGAAGCATTTAAAACAAGAGAGCCATTGTATGCCAATATTAGGAATTATGATAACCAGTGCATCAGTGGTTGTTGTTATTATTATTTATTACGTTTGATTTGTGGCTCTTTGGAAGTTCAGGGGGCTTTTGTCCTACAAAAGGCCAGGATTTATAGGTGGGGGAAATCATTTTCTTTTTTTCTTGATTCGACGTACACTGCCCAAATATGGAATGTTTAAATAGAATCACGTGCAGGAGTTGGCCAGTCATAAATTGGCTTTAACCACCCCCCACCCCCCCACAACACACACACCACCTCCCTCTGAGGTTATTGATGAAGACGAGGACTCTGCCTGGTAACTTGTTTGTGGGGACTCTGTTGGGCCCGGGCGGATAAGAGTGAGACAGCGGGCAGAGAGCGTCACCTGGTGTTTGAGATGGAGCACAGCGTTATGTGATTGCACGAGACCACCTCCTCACCCCTTCAAGTTACAGTTTTGCTCGAAGCGAAACAGTGACGTGACACTCAGCAAGGCATGCACCAGAGGGGAAATCCGTACAGTTCGAAATTTTGGATAGAGGCCGAGCTTTCCTGCGGTAAAATTCAGTTTCCGCTCAAAGCTGGAAACACGGCAGCAACTGTAATCATGATGAAAAGGCACGTAACCGATGCTTCGATAAGCCAAATGTAAAAGCTCAGCTTAAAATGTGTGGCAAATAAAATGGCATGAAATAATAATAGAAGTACTACTACTACTACGAATAACAACAACAACAGCAATAATACTATTATCATATGCATTGGTATAGTATAAATCTTATTATTTGATTCTGCAACTACTGTCGCTTCTATAGCATTAGCACTAATAATAATGACAGCAATAAAAATAAATCAATCTACAGTTATTTCTTCTATTGCATAATAATAATAATAATAATAATAATAACAATAATAACAAAGCCTTCCTCGAAATATAAAAGTAAATTAATGAAAAACAAAATAAAAAAATGTTGTATTTTGGAGTTATTTGTCGATAACGTTCAAGTATTTCCGAGATGTGATATCAGCGCAATCAACTATTCATACTATTTTAATTACGTCCAACACCACGTCCAAAGAGTCCTCTTAGTAATATGGCAATGTATCTGCTTTAAACGCCTATAGTTGTGTTCTACAGATGTTAAAATCAGTCATGGATTTTCCATGGGTCACTAGTCCTGCGCAATGTGTCCTTAGAGGCTGTGTCTCGTAGCCTGCGTGTTCAGTTATAGCCACTATTTCGCAAAACACAAACTATAACGATGATCATAGCCTGTTGAGATTTATGATGCACGCATTAAAGGAAGCACTATATTAGTGCTAATAATAGTTGCATAAATAATTGCAGGGAGATCCGTCGTTTGGTGTGTGTGGTGTGCATAAAATATAAACACGGTCTATTCATTTCACGAGATTAGCAGATCGTGATTTAGGGTTTTATATGTGGACTAATATAAATATGGTCTGTTCATTTCATAGATTAGATCAGCTAGTATGCCGTGGTGTCTGCAATTTGAGCAGTAATATTAACTAACATAAAAGGAAGCACCATGTTTTTGTCTTGATTTTATGTGCATATTATCATAACTAGCACATTCCACTAGCTCAGTGGTAACCAACCCAGTTCCTGGGGATCTACCATCCTGTAGGTTTTAATTTCAACCCTAATTTTGGCACACCTGATTGTGTTCATTAGCAACTCAATGAAATCTCTAGTTGTTGAATGATGTGTGCTTTGTTAGGGTTGGAGTGAAAACCTACAGGCTTTAGATCTCCAGGAACAGGGTTGGTTACTGCTGTACTAGCAATTGAGTGTGGGTGTTGCTAGCTAAGACGGACTACGAGCTAGCTGCCATCCTTGTCGCTTTTAAAAGCTATAATAATAATAATAAGAAGAAGAAGAAGAAGAAGAAGAAGAACAATAATAATAATAATAATAATAATAATTTAATATTATTATTATTAGTAGTAGTAGTAGTAGTAGTAGTAGTAGTATAAACGTATTATTATTAACAACAAGATGACTATTCAAATTCACATTAATATTCACAGTAATAATAATATAATAATAATAATAATAATAATATAATAATAATATAATAAATATATTATTATTATTATTTGTAGTAGTATTATGTTGTTGCTATTATTAGCGATTCTCCTGATTGTCCACATTATTGAGCAATAAATTGCGTTAGGGAAAATAATGTAAGCCTATAGTTCTTGAAAACGTGACTAATTCTGTACAACGATCTCACTCAGCCGTAAAGAACAAATTAACTTCGTAAAGTACAGCGATAAATCATCAACCCTAAAACATGCATCCTGCTTGTAGCCTTAAACATTATATGTGTATTCCGTGGCAATAAAAATGTCCATGTAAGATGATGATATCATACCAAATAACGCCCTAAAGCAAAAGTGCGCAAAATAGTTTGTTTTTCTGGTCAGACGTCTACATATTTAACCCTGTTCTAAACATCGTGTTACTGCTATATTTTCTTGAAATAGATTTTTTTATTTGCTGTAGGAAATTAGTGAATCTGAGACAATTGGTCAAACGGGGAGCAGCCCATCGTCAGCAATGTACACAGTCGATCGAGGCGGTGACAGAACTTTTAAAAATATGTTTATTAAATATTGAACAGGAGTGATTGGACTTGAATTTTCATACAGTGCAGAAAATGTGACGTATATTAGCTTCCTTTTCATTCGTTCCTTTTTCATTTACGTTACAACATATTTAGCTGGACACAGTGCTGCTAGTATACATAAGCACCTAGCGGAGGAGTGCACACGAAAGCTCTCACGGGAAATGTGATATATACAGACATATAAACAATTCAGGTAGCATGGATCCTCCCGTGACAACCTTTTCAAAATTTGCTACTAGCTACAAGCCTTTATATAGCAATATAGGGAAACATAATACAAAAAATGCACACGAACAGATTTATCGCAGTATCATTCACACGTGGAATGGACATGAGTGTGCATTTACACACAGCTGAGTCCAGGCAAACGGACAGACATATTGGCAGGTACAAGTGCCATTTATTTACATTTATCTTAACAGAGCTACAGTGCGTTTGTCGTAAAATGGAGACATAATAGAACAAGCCATCGGCCTATTTACCTCACCACACGCGAGTTTGCACACAGAGGAGAAACAAAAGTAGTCAGCTGTTGTTCACACTGTGAACCTAAAGTAAAAAGCGATAAAAAGATCATGATTTTCACATTGTATCTGAGTTGTATATAACGCAGCGAGTACATATGTTTGTACACGCGTTAGGGTGAGAGACAAATAATCTGTGTGTGTGTGTGTGTGTGTGCTTGCTTGTGTTTTATGTCTTTATTTGGGGGGCGGGGGTAAGTTCTTGTGTTCATGCAGTATAATTTGTGATCATTATTCCATAATTGAGTTAGGTAGTTCAGTTACAGTTAAGCAAAGAATAAGAACTGGATCCTTCAGTCCTTCTTTTTCTCCTCGTCTGTCTCCTCTTCGATCCCTTCTTTTTCGGCACCCTGAGACACCCCTTCCGACTCAGTCCCAGTCACAGAGGAAGTTAAATTGCTTTCTTTTTTCCATTTCATGCGACGGTTTTGGAACCAGATTTTTATTTGGCGTTCCGTGAGACAGAGCGCATTGGCGATTTCAATACGCCTGCGTCTGGTCAAGTAGCGATTGAAGTGGAATTCCTTCTCCAGTTCCAGAGTTTGGTAACGGGAATAAATCTGACGGCCTCTCCGTCTATCTGACCCGTACCCGATTCCTGCATGGAGAAAAATAAGTTTAAATATGGTGCTGTCATCGAAATCTCATTTCACCCACAAACGTGTTCAAAATCTTAGAAAGTGACAAGGTACTGTAGACAGTCACTTCACTGCAAGTGAATATACGAATGTGTACACAAACTCTCCGCAAACGTAATGTAGATACACCGAAACGTTACTTACGTATGCAATTTTAATAAAAACAACGTGCGTTTTGTTAAATTCCATTTTAAAGTCAGTCAATTGAAACGGTAATTCATCAACGTTCATGTGTGAACATGTTAAGCATATGCTCACATATTATATCTACAGGCTACCGCATGAGCTATATAACACATAGCGTGTATGCTCTGTATATTTAATTCAAACTTGTATCCCGTAAATGACTGACGCATAAAATTTAAATATCCTTAATCCTTAAGAGTAAAGATTATAAACCAATGCAAGCATGCATAATGCCGGCGAAACTGTCAAATATAATATATATACATTTATATAATTTGTATAATCTGTCATAGCGCAAAGTGTGTGTGTATGTATGTATATATATATATATATATATATATATATATATATATATATAAGTCGTTATTTTTATTGTTGTTTTTCTTGTTTTACACTTTATTCTAACGCCCGAAAAGTCTTCACTTGAGATTTCTTGCCAACAGAATGTGAGCAATGCTGAACCAAATGGAGGTTCCTCAAAAGGGTTTTACAGCCGGCAAGACGCTTCTAGAGTAATGGTTTATGGGGTAATAAAATGTAGCTTGCTCTGTTGCCGGGCCCTATAATAAAACAGGCCAATTTGCGTAATTTATCTCTTGTAGTCGCGATACTTACCACTGTGTGAGTTCATTCGCTGCATCCAAGGATAGATCTGAATGTTTCCCTTCTGTTCTTGCGGTCCCGTTCTGGCCTGATCCGAGCTGTAGTCCTGAGTCAGCGAGCTTTGTCCATTAAGTCCAACGCTAGTTTGCCTGCAGCTGGGAAGTACGTCTTTCTCTGGGAAGAAAACGTTGGATCCATACTCGTATGGTCCCCGGCTTGACCCAAATACAACGTTGTCTTGGGGCGAGTAGAATGGTGAGGAATATATCCGGTTTTGAGCAACGGCAGCCCCGTATGATGAGAAATGCCTGACGGGATCATAAGTGGTCGAATTGAGGGGGACGTTTGGCAAAACTTCCTGACCACCAGCTAAATGGCAGGAGAGCGACGGATTTGCGAAATACGAATTCATACCTTCCTTCTCCCTCTCTCCCTCCTTCTCTTTATATCTCCCTCTTCTCTCTTTCTGTATTTCTGCCTGTTTCTCTCCACCGCTATCTTGTTCAGTATCTCGTTTATTTTTCTTTACTCTATCTCTCTCTCTCCCTCTCTCTCTCTCAACTGTAGTGCTTTGTATGATTTCTGTATTATTTATTTCTAGGCTAGAGTGAAGACGCACCACTCGAATGTTATAGCTAAGGCTTCGCTCCAAGACGGACAATATGACAGTGTCAGCTGACCATTTTCCTCCAATCCAAAGGAGGGAGTATAAAGAGAAAATGAAAAAAAAAAAACCCTCAGTAGTTTTTTTCACCAAACCGTTGCGGAAAAGTATCAATGCATTTGGAAAACACACGGAAATATGTTGGAAACCTGGTTACCAATACGGTTGATTTGATCACTGCCTAAAAAGTGTAAATTCGATGGGGACTAACATTCGGATATAATATGAAACAATTAAATTGATATAATCCTTAATTTAAAAAATAGCCAAACTCGACAATAGCCTAACCTGAGACTTTTCATGAAAAGTCAGTTACCTACTCATTATCGTTTTCTTGCAGATTCATGTATTTATTGGGCTTCTATTACCCTGAGATTGCTTTGACTAGTGCACGAACAGTCAAATTTATTCCGGAAATTGTAAACCTGACAACAATATTTACCAAGACAACAGATTTTCCAAACATACTTTTATTTTATTTATTGTATTTTTTGAGAGAGAGAGAGAGAGAGAGAGAGAGAGAGAGAGAGAGAGAATAGAAGTATGGATAGGATACCATCATCTCCGTCTAGTCAGTATCTATTCCTATAGGCCTACGTCTCCTAAACATTGTCAGCAGACAGTGTTGTATTCTAAATTTGGCAATATGTCAGCTTTGAGCTTTGTTATAGAGTATTTGTTCAATGTCTGTGTGGGTGTGCATGTGTGTTTTTGTCTGTCGGTATGTATGCGTGCGCGCGTGCGTGCGTGTGAGTGTGTGTGTCCGTGTCAGTGTTTATTGGATCTCTGTTTCAAACGGGGGAACAAACAGGAGTCAAATATTGTAACTGAACAGGATAACTCGATTGAAATACTAATAAAATCGACTGCTTTCACTTGATTTGATCCTACTATGATAATATTTCATACCCATTGTTGTATATGATTTAATATATATTTACAAGTTTAAAATGATGAATCGATTCTAAATGGTCGACTCTGATATTTCCCTTTTATCCCATGGATAACACTAAAGCATAGGTAAATAAATGCGTATATTATTCTCTCTTTCTCTCTTTGTCTCTCTCTCTCAAACACACACAGACATAAACACACAGACACGAGCACACACACGTAAATGAAACACGGACACGCACACACACATAAAGAAAACACACAGAAAAAAATATTTGCTGTAATTTTATATCTATTTCAGACAGACGTCTATGAATGCGTGATCTTATGAATTGCACTATTACCATTGCTAATATAATTATGTGTTATATAAAGGAGGGCCGAATTTTTCTAATTCGCTCACTGCTAGTGCAAAAAGGAGGGTGAAGGCAGTTGTTCTTTAAAAGAATGCGCTAAACGCCCGTGCAGGCTATAAAAGTCATAAAACTAGACAAGCGACAGCTCCCAGCCTACCAGCCATTACACACCGCACGTGCAATCTGTGAAGGAAAAAAAAATCCTGAACCCGTACAAAGAATTTCAGAGCTTGTTTTGAGTAGGGGGTTTTGCAAAGGAATAAGTACGTAGCCTATAATATAATGTTTTAAGAAAGAAAAGAACTGTACACATTGTTATAGTTTTTTTTTTTTTAAACATATGCCTCTTTAAATTGTGCCTCAAATTAATTATGTTCAATGTGAAATATAATTAATATTGTTCCCAAAATAGTCTTTTTTCTCGCAATCGACTATGAACGACGATTTACTGCAGGGTCAGCATTTACATTTTCTCGGCACCTACAGACCGGGTTTGCTTATCAATACTGCAGAGGCGACGGCTCAACAAATACCAGCACAGCTGTCATCTTGTTCCGTATCACAACACTTAACATACTGAAGGTAACCGAAAAAGTCAATTTTATTTATACGTAGGGGACCTACCAGATTTTCTTAATCTTTTACTGTAACTGCTTAAATCACTAGCACTTTAATATTTTGAACCCGCATAGACTACTTTTTGTTACTATTTAACACCCACCCCCATCCCACCCCCTTCCCCGCCGGCAGCGGAAACGGCCCAATAGCTAGGCTGCGGATAGGATATAAGATGGAATTTTAAGTCCTTCCCCCAGAAAGAAATGTTTGATCTTGAAAGACAAATGTTTTCAAGAGTGCTCATAAGCAATTGACTTTAATGTAGGCCATATGAGGAGAGCCGCGAAGCAACAAACTATGTAAAGCCGAAGCTAACATGCAGTGAAATTAAATAATAAGACAGGGGAAACGCTGCGTCCAGAAAAGCATTTCGCCAGTGCTATAGACCTATTGACACGGGAACTTTGCTGAACAGTATTTACCAATTAAATTAAACGGTGTTTTTCGTGAGTTAGTGAAGCATTTGTAAACTTTTTAAAAACATGTTCAGGTTACGGCAGCACATGGACTAATGGACTTCAAACTAAGTAACGTCCATGTCTGAGGCAACATTTTCAATGCAGAAGTGTAGACATTTCGCCCGAAGTCATTTAAATTAATTAGTCAAAGGTAGCCTATTATCTTTGTGTGTGTAATTTGTGACAAAATAATACTCTATACTACCACACGTTTTAATGTTTGCCCCTACACCTTCTGCAAATGGTATCGTGGTCGTTGACGTAGGCCTAATGTAAAATTGAAGGAAACATGACAGCGCCTATTCTAAGCAAAATATTGTCGATTTACATTCTGTGAGGCACAGAACCTTTTCGAGATGTGGTGCTTTATTTCTGCCACGAGGACACATAGTAGGAACTGCTAGCGGCGTTTGAAAGGAGAAGTAACGAGCACGTGAAAATAACTTCTTTTTAAAAAACAAATTTGAAGTTATCCTTTGATGTGAACCAAATAATTCCGCGTCTACGCTGACCAGTTATAATTAAAAACTAAAATAAGTAATAATGAAACTATTACTTCTAGTGTTACTATTACTACTGCTACTACTACTACTACTACTAATAATAATAATAATAATAATAATAATAATAATAATAATAATAATAATAATAATGCAACTTTAAATTTTGTTTTGTCTTGATACAGTGCAGTGGCCAGAGCGCTGATGGAATGCAAAAACAAGCCGGAACAGTCAGAGGAATTACAGTAATCTAGAGCCCTGTCACTGAGACCTGTGTTCAGTCATGGGCCTGTGCATTTTCAAGCCCTGTGTAGTTCGAAAGAGATACTGCCTGGAGCGAAAAACGGTCATTTTAAAGTATAGGGCCTCTGGTCCACTCCTCCATTCGCTAATACTCGTAATACATCTCCGAGGCCCTTACTCCCGCCTCCGTGTCGTACTCCCTTCTCAGCCCATTCATCCAAGCGATTTTAAACCTATTATTCGCGTGCAATTAATGGAACCCTCTGTTGCTCTCCTTGATCATTAATGCACCGGTGATAGTAACGATACTGCTTTACTCCTCTACCTCCCTCTTTCGTCCTCGCGCTTTTCTTCTCTCAATCTCTCCCTCCCTCTCTTCCTCACACACATATACACAAACACATGCACTGAACAAGTAATAACAGCAACGACAAGGAAATGCACGACGCATCCTCATACTGGAGTCGCACACAGAAATAAATGCGACTCCTGAAATATGGCTGCGTAATTGTATTTGGTTTCATACGTGTCTACCTGGAGGAAGGCTTAAAGACTGAGCCTTTTGCGGCATACCTCGCCCTGGGGCTCACTCGGCAAACTATTAGGAATTTAGATTGACCGTGTTCCATATAGTTTCGTGACAGTTGTGCTCCCATTCTATCATTTACTTAAGTCGCATTTAAATTACATCATCAGGGTGTTTTTCAGATTTTATTTGTTCATGCACGAACAAGCTTATTGCACAAAAGGAGGACTATTTCTCTCAATCCAATGGCCCCGTAAGCTTGTGCCTATATTAAATATAACATTGCTGCTCAAATTTTAGGATTTAAGCTTTACGTTAAGGATGTTAGGCCGAGTTAGGTATAAGCTATAGCACAATAATTTAAACGTTTAATTATTATTTTCCTATCTCAAATTCCTCTGTTAACTTAATGCTAAATATTAATCTTACATAGGCGAAATGTCGTGCGGATGACCACGGGAAAATAGTTATTTGGAACATACCCTTCTGTAATGGCTGCTTTTAAAACGTGTGTTAAGATTTAGTTACGTATGTGTTTGCATGTGAATTAAATCTAATTAAAATGTCAAGGGCATAACTTGTTGAGAAACAGTTTGTGGGATTGTGGATTAAATGAAATAATAAAGACGGCATAGCCTGTTTCACAG
>NC_049211.1:35354342-35396436 GCF_013347855.1 Anguilla anguilla
AGATACGGATGATGGAATGGGAACAATAAGTCAATTAAGCAACCAGTAAACACACTCTCAGAAAAAGCTACGGATAAAGTGCCTAAAAAGGCACAAACGCTTGTCACTGGCATGGTACCCTTGGTAAATAAAATTGCACCCCTAGCCAGCGTTGTGTGATTAATTTGTACCTTTTGTGCTTATATAAGGAGCTTATTAGTACCCAAATAGAACATTTACATTTGGGAAATTTGTTCCTTAAAGAATAAAAACGTACCTCCACTGCACCCAGTAAAATGTCCAGTGTTAATTTAACTCTTAACAGTGTTAATTCAGCTCTCACAGATAACAAAAGTTAACATTGGGCATTTTACTGCATATCTATTTCTGAAAGTGTACAATGTTGACCATCAACCGCAAGAAGTCCAGCGATCTAGGGACAAATTGCAGTGCTATCATTCACATTCATCTGCAAGTACTTGCAGACAGACTGAACGCAAGACCCCAGTTCTCTTTGTAGGTACAGTTCGTTTGTCTGAGGCCCATAAGCATTACGCGGGATAATATGCAATAACTACATGTCTAGAAAGCACTGCTTCACGCCGTTAAATGCAGTAGAACAAACATATTAGTGAACCCACAAAGACACACGCCTGAATATGCACAAGCAACAGACTGAGACCTAACAGAGCGACCACATCCGCGTTAATGCAGTTATCAAATACGTCTAGCACACAAGGTCTGTCCATTGCGCACGGTATTCATGTTGTCAGTCTTTTTTTTTTTTTTTTTTTTTTTACTTCGCAGCGGAAGTTTCGCATATTTAAATCGGTCCCCCGAAGGGGATGGGGGTCTAGAAAAAAGTGCCATCTTCAGCCTGCCCCTCACGGCTATGGACCATTAGATAAACATCCAAGCCAATAAGGAACGCAGAAATCGCCTACTTACCCGCGTTGTGTCTGCTGCTCGCGTGACGCCTTCTGGTCCAGCAGCAGCGAGGGCGGGGGTGCAGGTAGGGTGATCAGCCGAACGCAGAAAACATCCCTTATCTTGCAGCAGATCGAAGAGTTAAAGACGAGCATTTTTAAAAAGAAAACGAAGGTATTTACAACCCGCTGTTCTGACAGTCCAGCATTGACAAAAAATAGGCTCAGTTGTTTCGCCTCTAGGGGCTGCGAGACAGAGAGGGAGAGAGGGGGAGGGGGAGGAGACGAATGTCATAAAGCGATTACTGGAACGAGGTGGTAGGGTGGCAGCACTGAGAGTGTGTAAAATCAACGCTGAACCAACGAATATGTAGCCTATAAAAAATCAACTTAAAACCGGGCGCCGAAGTAGAAGCTGGGCTCGTTTCCTACACCGCTGCTTGGTCTGTGGCCGATAGAACGTGAGATCCAGGGGAAAGACAACAGTATAAAGTTCATGTTCATGGAGAGGGAATCATGTGACTCCTTGCAACCAATCCCAGAGCCGAATCAGTCGTAAACTTTTATTACTTAGCTGTAAATTTCTCCCCCAAACAACCAGGAATGTGTGGCGCCCCCATCTGCTCTCTCTCTCTCTCTCTCTCTCTCTCTCTCTATGTGTGTGTGTATATATATATATATATATAGGCCTATATCAATTAAGTTTTTTAGTGTATCTCAATTAAATTTAAGACAGTGCTTCATTGCCAAAACATATATATTTGTAAAAAAAAAAAGAAAAAAAAAAATCTTTCCCATTTTCATCAAGATTATTTTTCTGGTACCTTGGCAATGCTTATTTGACAGGAAGCATAGGAAAAATCGAATCTAATTATCAGTGACTGCCCACAGTAAGAATTTGTTAAGAGTAGTAAGCTTATTGTCAAAACATTATCACATATGATAGACTCCACAGTCTTCTCTGACCGCTGCTCTTCTGTTCTCTTCCTAGTGCCAATAGTAGAGCTATCTGGTCATAATGGCAATAGTAGTAGCAATAGTTAGTTAGACATAATAGTTAGACATAATAGTAGTAGTATTAAATGTGGTTTTGTGGCTGCACTGGTAGTATTGATAATAAAAGTATTATAATTCAAAGTACTAAAAAGTACTAAATTGCACTTAGTGGTATTCGTTGTGGTAATAGTCATACAGTTATTAGTTGTAATATAACTGATGCCACAACTAGTATTTCAATGCTGCTGCTACTGCTATCATTAGTAGTGTTGATAATAGTAGTGACAATATTTATTCCTGCTGTGGCCTCAGTAATATCCCAAATTAAACTACTACCACTGCAACAGAGAGTGTTAGTCATTTTCAGTTTTTTGATAATTTCATTGTTGCGCTGAAGATGCTAATGTTGGTGCTATTACTGACATTATTGCTGTAGTAATCTCAGAAATAGCAGCAGCATGATGGAAAATAATAATTGTATTAAAATGATCCTCATCATCATCATCATCATCATGTTGCAGCAACAGTACAGTTGAAGCATTGGTGGAAGAATAAGTCTAACCGTGGTTGTAGTAGCGATACCTCACCACAAATAGCTGTTGCCAAGTTCTTAGTAACTTTACTAGTAAGCTATTTGCACTCTTTTTATTCCCCAAATACAGGATGATAACTGAATATTCGCGAAAAAGCGATTCCGCAAGCGCAGCGCAAAACTGGCGGCAAGTAAATGTATTAATTTTAAAAGTTTTATGTATATAATATAAAATTATATTCTCCTTTGAATGGGATGGCCATTGCTTAAAAAAAGACATGTGAGGCACGCACGTGCATGATCGTCCCAAAAGAGGGCTATCATCGTCTAACTTCATGTTTTTGACCTATACTTGAAAGGCCGCTTCAAAAAGTACACTGTTTAAGCATATAATGAAATTGCTATAATAGTGTGATAAAATGACGGTCGAACAACATCAGCATCTACACACGCACACTATTGTGTTCGTGTGTGCGTGTGTGTATGCTTATATATTAAACATTCAACAAAATATCTTCTTCCCTTGAACAGATACCAGATTATATGAACACGCTGGGTATTTATCAATAGCTGCAAACACACACACACACACACACATACACACACACAGAATATTGCATGCGCATGTATAGATAATGCTGTTCAATTGCCATTTAATCACATTTGTATTGCAATTTCGTTCTGTTCTCACACAAACAAGAGGCAGATTTACCAGTTTAATTGTCAACACTGGCAGACATAGTCTGAGAAAAATCAAAATCCGCATAACATTTTACATAAGGCCCCAAAGATAGCAATGTTAACGTTCCTTAAATATTCAATATTCTCCGTAGTTTGAAATATTCTCCGTAGTTAGAAAACTCCGAGCCTTAATTATCGAAATATGAAGAAAACACTTGCAATGCAATTTAATCAAACATTTGTAATATTTTCAAAAAACCTTTTGCCGAAATGTAAAGAAAACACTTGCTATGCCATTTAACCAAATATCTGTAATCTTTTGAAAAGGCGTCTTGTTTTTCTATGAACATAAAAGGTCTGTGATAATGGACATCAGTATATTTGTACTAATGCCAGAATTCCGAGCATGTGGTATTCTGTCCAACATGCAAATATTTGGACAATTCATTATGTTGCCATTGAAAGCCTTAATAAAATATGATGTAAGAAAAGTAAAAATATACCCGTGGCATGCTGAAAATAAGATTATATTTCACGATATTTAAAACTATGCTGGTAATGTGTTCGTGTATTGCAATAATTTACCCCATGGCGCATGTGTGTTTATTCTGCGCCAGATGATCTCGGTCAAGATTTCTATACAGGTCTGAGATTGTATTGGTACAAATTTCCATTTTTGCGGATGCAGTAAGCTTTCTAAAGCATTCTCAGTTGCAATGTTTATCAATTCATTTGGTTTATTTCGTCATATGTCACAGTATACGTTTATACTGAAGTGGGTCGTTGTTCTTGAAGAAGGTGGACGTATTACTCTAAGATCAACGCCTAATGATGATTCTTTTTTATTTTATTTTATTGCTTCAGCAAAATGTACTACCTATGAAATATCAATATACACATTGATCATGTCGCTCCCGATCTTCAATAACGTCCTACTTCAATTATTGCTGGAAGTCAAGTACATATTCAGCTCTTCTTGTAAAAACGGAGCTCTAGGCTTATACAACAAAAAACAGCCAACAACCAGAATTAAACACTCTGTGAAGCCTATCTATCGTCTATTGGGTCATAAATACGAACTAATTTTTATTTATAGTCCCCAGTAAATTAAAGTGAAAATAGCATGTAAGCTATTCACGACTAGATGTCTGGTTCTGTAGCAGCAATCGACAAACATGTGGGCATTCCACGGTCTGTGAAATGTATACAAATTCAAATTGTACCGTATTTCCGTAAGTATCAATGTTGTAACACAAGGAGCAACGTTAGCAGCAAGGTGAGAGGGGGATACGGCTATAAACTGATTATGTTCGTGTCACATATAGCCTTCATTGCATTATTGTATTATTATTATTATTATTATTATTGTTATTGTTATTATTATTAGTAGTATTAGTATTATTACTATTAGCAGCGGCGTCAATATCCACTTACTTATAAGCTTAATTTGTATACAGTTTTAACTCCGAATTTTAAATGACAAAAATCAGTACCTGATTTTCAGGCTTGAACTTGTTAAGGAGTTGAATCCTTCGAACACCTGTAAAGTGAAAGCTCGTCTGACGCGTGAAACACCACAACATAGGCTAGTTTTTAAAAACTTAAAACAAATTTATATATACATACTCTGACGTCTGCAGTGAGCTGTCCGTACAGGTTGCCTTGCGCCAAATGCCCGCGAGATAGTTCATTGTACATGTGCAAGAGAAAAAAGATCAGTCGGTCCGGATATATGACACTGCGGAGTTTACACCGCCAATAAACTTTACTGCAACCACAGCTAAGACTTGATTGGGGATGTTGCCTCCTGGAAGCAATATAACACACAAAGACCAGACGGCTGAACAATGATCTCTGACAATTGTCAGTACCACAGAAACTTCCGGAATATTTCAGTCTTTCCAGTAAAACTACTTTCCTGCAGCCATACTTAAGAAAAGGGGACCCACCTTTTACCAAAACACTCACGCTCCGCGGAAATATCGTTTTAGAAAAATAAGATGGGTGCCTATTTATTACATTTGTGCAGTTACGTTTTGTGGTTTTGTCTAATTGAGTGCTGACCGTGAATTACTGTAAAATTAAACAAAAATGAAGAACGTATTTTTAACCATACAGATATAGGATATAAGAAATAGCAACAGGCCTACTTTAAATATAGAGGCTGACGTTAAAAACTTATATACAGACCACGACTTGTATTATAGACATGACTTTCCATTAACACAATCGTGTCAATGTCAAATTTTCCCTCACAGATGTTTTCAAAGTATGCTCTCATAAACACCTTGTTATGATTCCCACAACAAATGTAATCGTAGCCGATTATGCTAAACAGGGGCCCATTTAAGGAAGGATATGAGTTGTATTGGATGTTGGACAGAGTTTAATTATTGTGAGATTGTGAAAAATTGTCTATCCATCAAATTATTATGTATACCACTGTAATTTCCGCTACGTATCAAACTCGACTCAGTGGCTGGTTAAATAAAGATGAGTGTGGTGTTAGAAATTTTGTCTTTTGATAGACATCAGAATTTTGAAAGCAAATGAACAGGCAGTGAATTAAATGAAATGAAAAATAATGTCTTGCTATGACGATGATGATGATTATGATAACAACAACAACAGCAACAACAACAACAACAACAATAATAATAATAATAATAATAATTATTATTATTATTATTATTATTATTATTATTATTATTATTATTATTATTACCCAAATTATTATTAGTGCTAGTAGCAGCAGTATCAGTAGCAGTAGTAGTAGTAGTCGTGGTAGTAGCGGCAGCAGTAATAATAGTAGTAGTAGTAGGAATAGTAAGAGGAGTGGTAGTTTTAGTGGTAGTAGTAGTCCAGTGTAGTACTAAGCTTTATACTGCGGCCACATTGTTATCGGTCTGATCAGCAGTATGTATGACATAAAAAATTAATTTGCACATTTTTCAAGTTTTCATAACATAGTTTAAAGATTCAGCTTTTGTGGACCTTAAAATATATAAAGTTTTAACTATGTTTATCAGTTTATTGAATATATAACTTTAAAATAGCATAATACCACACAGACAAAATATTTTTGAAGTAACTGTGCCAAGACAAAAAAACGAACGTTTCTTTTTCTTCCAAGAAAATCAGCATTGAAAATCGCCTGCACAATCCCTTAAAATATTTCCAAAGTAATATGGACAGATTAGTTGTCACTTGCATCTAACAAAGACCCTTTGCTTGTAATCGAGAAAGACGCCACAGCGATGACGTCACAATGACGGTGTTTTAAATTTGTTCTGCAGCTGGAGCGTGCCTGTCTGGCCTTCAACACCAAGTTGAATGTGTTATATGTTCTTATTTCGAATTATTGTGTCTGTATTCAATCTGTAACGTTAATTTTACATATAGCATGAGAAGACCGAATCGTTTTTAACCAAACTGAAGCGCTGTCTGTATAACTGCATTGCTACTTTCCATAATAAAATTTTACCACAATAAAAAACTAATATAGACTGATAGAGTCGAATGAATTTAATATTTTACTATATACCTTCAATGGTCATTCTGCATTTGCAAATGGTATTAGACAACTACAATGCACACATTCCACCATTTGCAACCGGTATATCCTTAAAATCAGTTGTGGACTGAAATTGAAAATGGCTTACAAAAATGGCTTATGTCTTGTCCTGCTGGAATAATATAATTTTGTTACTATTCAAGCGATGCTAATGTTAACATTTCAAGGACTTGGATTATTCGTTTGAGCGTAATTGAGGCAGTGGTCAACAATCGCATTCAGCTTAATCTCCCTGTTAGCACAGTCGAACTACGTCTGACAACATATTTTTCTCTCCGGAGTTGTGCGAGCACCCAGTGATTACATTAAACCCAATTAATCTGGGCAAACCGAAATAAAAGATAGCCGAAACAAAATCCCCTATAGTATCATGGAAATAGCGGAAGTGCATTAGGTGGCATGCGAGAGTATTTTTCTCTTCACAGACCAGCATAGTTTGATTACAACTTCATTTCTTCTTCTATTAGTGCATTCTGGGATTTCTGCTCTTTGACAGAGTTTCACTGTTCCTTCATTCTAGTCACATCTGCTGTGGAACAAACACCATGACTTTGCCTTGTATTTTCTCCATTTGCCAATCAGGGATTTCACTGACCCGTTCACATCTCTGCTTAGTGCATTTCCTTATAAATAAGTTTTTGAGGAATTACGTTACTCTTAAAAAATCTATTTCTCTTAAATTTTATATTTTTTATAAATAGGTTCACTTTTTAAAATTAATGTATCTCACTAGCGTTTAGCCGTGATATAGTTACCTTTTCTTTTTATTAGAGGTGATTGTGTTGTTTCTCAATTAACGTAACTTTATTTTTTGAAAAAATCTTTGCCATTAAAAAGTATTATTATTATTATTAGTAGTAGTAGTAGTAGTAGACCTAATATTTGATAGATCATAGCCTATACTTGTAGGAGAGTAAATAAAATGATTTGTCGCTGCACTACATATCAGTGATGTTTGAGCAGAAGTTAGAATGTTACGCTCTCTGTACAACTTATTTAAAGTTCTGCATTATTGACCTTTATTGAACACGTGCTCTTTGGGCTGCAGGTGGTTGTGCATATTCATTACAGGCAAAAACCATTGCGTGTTTCCTCTTTGAATCTCAATAGTAATCAACCTGCATTGCCAGAGAATAATCATAACAACCAATAAATAGAAACCACTACGAATACTCGTAAAAATCGGGCAGCGAAGGTGCTGTTTAGAACAGCAACCGGAACTCTTTATCCCAACCAAGAACGAAGGCAGAATGAAACCTCTTCCTCTGTGATTAACGACGCGTGAGTCAGTCATGCAAAAGTAAGGCTTACTGAGGCATATTGGGAGTCTTTTTTCACACATTAGTATGGCTCTTTCTTCCTTGCTCCATTAAAATGATAGTCCACTCAAACATGTACGCATTTTCGGTGGATTTTATCCTATTTAATAATGGGGAGAATAAGGGGTAAGATAGGAATTCATGCAATTGGGTCCAATAAAAACCGCCAGATATTCTGAAGGGAAAGTGCTTCCAAATAAATATGTTATACCAACCAATGAAACATCTACTTTAATGCGCATTGCATATAGGCTGCTCCTGGGAGCTTTCCCACATTTCAGACACCTGGTTTACAAAAAATGGAGGCCTCAAGTGTGTTTTTTTCCAGATGAGTACCTGGACAATGATGCAGAAAAGTGGGGCTTTGCTTTATACCGCAGAATAATCTGGAGGGGGAAACCAATCAGAGAGAGAGAGAGAGTCGAGATTTCACAAGCGATCTTCAGAAAAAAAGCACGTCGCGATCCTTGTAGAATTTTAATCTTACAAACGGATGGCATTATGAAGCAGTCTTATCTGCAGATAATCATCCAGGTGTTTCATGCTGCAATATGCCTCCGCTAGCACTAAAACCCCAGTGCTATATCTCCAGAAGATAACGGTTAAAGGACGAATCAGGGTGGTACGCGAACCATAGTATTCACTTTAACCAAGCGAGCCGTTGGTGGTAGCCACTCAACTCACTGGGCAGTTCGTTCCAAGGGCAGTAAATAGCTGGCTGACCGTCTTAAATTTACCGTGGTCCTTCTCAAGTGGTGAAACTCTATCTAAGATTTTACTTATGCTTAGAAGACATCTTCATCCAGGGCGGCCAACTTATCTTAAATTTTGTTTACATGGGCCCTATCTGCACGGATGGATATTTATTATAGGTATTCGGGAGGTATAGGGTATCCAGTCACCCTTGGTCACAAGTTGCATTAACCGGTAGGCCTATTGCGCTGTCGCATTTCTGCCCAATCAATGGACCATAAAAGATGCACGATTAATGTAACTGCGCGATGATTTCCTACATATTTCCGTATTTAACCATTACACCACATCGGCTGTGTTATCAGAAAGAACCGGGTTAACAAAGAGTTCATGGAACGCATTTAAATCGTAAACGCTAAAAGAGTTTACACAGTTCTGCATTAGTCAAACTAAGTCAGTAATGGATGGAGGGAAGCAAATGACAAACCGTAGGCTACTTTTAGGAGTCGCCAGTGGTCTGTGCCTGGGTCTTTTTCCATAAGCTTTTTTTTTTGTTTTGTTTGTTTGTTTTTTTCTTTTTCTTTTTTTACGGCGCTGCTTCTCAGATTACCAGGGCAATTTAGTGTACACTCAGCTAGACTAACACTTCGTGCATCTAACACAATCGAGGTATGGATTTTGCTAGTTGTACATTCATGATAAAAACCAATCCTCATATCCTGACGCAGAAGTTAGGCGATTAAATTCAGTGCTTATTCCAAAGGGGAACTGAGGGATTTTACCACCAACATAATTTGGCCTCGACCGATTAATGAGGCCCGCTGTGTTCAGTGGCACCCTGCATGGTTTCAGCAAAGTGGGATCTTAGTTCGATTCGATGAAAATGGTTAACTTCTACCATGGATGCAAATAGATGAGGCTGTTTTAGACAAGACCACAGGTTAGCCTACTACAGCCATTCCTCTGATCCGCATGATCTGCCAACTGTGCTAGGCCATCCGAATCTTGGAATGGGACATTCTTTAATCAGAAATCCGTTAGTGATGCCGTCTCTCTATTTGTTAGTATGTTTATGTGCTTCAAGCGTTAAACCATTATATAATAAATGGTATAATCAACCCTCCATATTATCTCTTGTTGGGGATTCACTACTAGACGTCTGATATGCAGAAACAGTTAATTTGCTTTGTTGCTGAGACGTAAATTCATAGCGAACAATTATAATGGAAATCCGGGTGCATCTGCGCTGGTGTCATGGTGAGCTCACTGGCAATAAACAGAGTCTACGGCGTTAGATGCACAGTCAGCTAACTCGATCGAAGAAAAAAAGACAAGTGAAGAGGACAAATTTTATTATCGTTTATATCTCAACAACAATGGCGTGGTCACACGAAACTGTTATTTCACTTTTAAAAAACAGCAACAACAAAACGAGCATATTGTGAACAGCAAGATATACGAATACGTACATAAAGAGTATATTCAGTGCAATTTAAAGTCTACGCTATAACATCACGATAAAATAAATCTCTTTATCTACTTATTTAAATAACTCGAATTGCAGTATGTATGATGGTCTACACAGAAATGTGCGTTTATCTATAGGCAGTTTAAGTTGTTGGGGAATAAATCAAATTTATATAAAAATCAAGCAGCACAGTAGTCAGGATATCCTTACAAATACCGAAATAAGCAAAGCTCTATCGACTAACGTTAGTGATCGGGAGCGACCTTGATTTTCGTTTTTACCTAACTGGTAGCTGGCTTTGAGCTCACAACGTCTTCCAACCACCCTCAAAGCTCTCTCAAGATAAGATACTTGGTTGGGAAAGAATATAACTTAAATGCGATAGAACAAGTAAATACAGATACTATGAAATACCTTATTTAAAAAAAACACACACACACACAATAGGCGATGTATTGCAATTTCCCAGTTTTAGGTAGCATCGTTTTTCAAGCGATTGCAGTTCCCTGGTAATCCTAATATGAGCATCTACCAAATATTTTTAAAATGACCTCCTCCTGCACACCCACTACAAATAAGACCTTGATCAATTACAGGTAATGATGATTAGAAACATCTACAGGAAACGACGCTTTCTGGTCGATGACTCTTCTTCGAGAGCAGCACGCATCATAGTCAGGTATTTAAACCAATTGTCATACGTTGTTTTTCATTTCATGCATTTCATCTAATTATTCACTTTGTGAAGCTCATAAATCGCATATTTAAGTGCTGTTCGAATGTCCAGCCTACTTTACATTTTATACAGGTCTTGGTCAAATCTATCATAGGCCTAGTGCTTTATCACTGTCTGGGTCATTTTACATTACACGATTTTAAATGTAGGCATGAAAAAGGTTTGGGTTCCAATGTGTGCCCTCTCTGGGTTTTGATTGTGTTTTATGATTAAAACAAGTCATAGTGTACAAAACAAACCTAGTTTTGAAAACGTATACAGTCCCATTGAAAATCATGCTATCTTTTTAAAGGTGCCCCAGAGCCGCAATACAGTAGCTATGGAGCTATAGATTCTCAATATTTATGTGCCCTCTTCACCCCCACAAACAAAAGCATCTCCAAAAGCAGAACATGGTGTAGGTTACGTTTGCTCCAACCGAAAAGAGTGTCTATTTCTGTACCACAGGACATCTTGTATCGATTGTCCCGTCTCGAGGATACGCTAGGAGAGAGTGGTGCTTTTAACGGTTGTATCTGTGGGATTTTCTCACTTGTTGACTCAATAAACTGTGGTCATAAAGTTTATGATTTTCAGTCTCTGTCTCTCGATCACTCATCGCTCATTCGCTGTAACTCTCCTTTCTAAGCCATATAACCATAAAAACACCATAAAATCACTCTTTAGTCTCCTCTGTCGCTTCCGTTTCCTTCTCTTCCTTCTCTTCGACTTCACCATCCTCGTTGCCCTCCTCTTCGGCCTCTCCTCTCTGACCCGGGAACTTGTCTTTGTTATTCTCTTTTTTCCATTTCATTCGCCGGTTCTGAAACCAAATTTTTACCTGTCGCTCCGTCAGGCCAAGCGCGTGGGACACCTCGATCCGTCGTTTGCGTGTAAGGTAAGGGTTGAACAGAAACTCCTTCTCCAGTTCAAGTGTTTGGTAGCGACTGTAGGTCTGTCGTCCGCTGCGTCTGCCCGGGGCTTTAAAGTGAAATAGGTATTCATTTTTATCATCAGACGAGTCATTCATATTAATGGAAAGAATACATTTCCACAACACAAAGATTACACTAAACACAACAAGAGTAGGCCTACATGTTCTTTTAAAAACATTCGTAGCTGCCGGAATATTGCACAGGCCTATTACATCATTCCAGTAGTCGTCGTGATTTATGTGACACATTTATTCTTTACTTTATATCTTTATATTTTTTCATTGCTCTTTAAGTCAAACCGATATATGTTGCAACGCAACATTACTTAAAAAATATAACAGTCGAATGCATATCCTGTTGAGCACGTGGTTTTTTGGACAGATATTATTTAAATCTTTAAATAAACAAAAGCCTGACGATAATGCATGGGAAACTATACTTTTGTTTTCTTTCCTTTTCTTTTAAACAACCGTCTCTCTTATCCTTGTCTTTGTCATCACACTTTTGAGAAGATTTGGTGCGGATACAACTTAATCAATACCATGGGTTTAATATTTTGACATTTTCGGTGGTTGGCCGCAACGCAGCACAGGAAAATAGGACTTATATGCAATGCGATGTAACTAGCCCATGCGCAATAACATTAAAACCAAAAATGTTACAGGATACTCAAAAGGTAAACTTCCCGACTTATCTAAGCGTCATACGACTCCGTGTTGTTTTAAAATGGATCAGACGAGACAGAGGCTAAACGGAAATAAACTCTTTCAAAAAGTTTGTTTTAGTTCGTATATAAAGCCAGACGCAAAGGATAGTTAAGTTTATTGACCTCTGGATTTTATTCATGTCTGAATGAGTCTTTTAAGATGAATCAGTGCAAAAATCTATACAAAAATGTAGGGTACTTCTCTCGGAGACGCGGGAACACACATACACAACATGTCATTTTCTCTGTTGCAGTCTTTCTGCTGACATATGATGGTTATGAGCCAAACTCAATACCGAATAGCATACACAACATAACTGGAATCAAGTGCAGAGTAAGTTTTAAATACACGTTGATATTAATCTTACCCTGTAAGAAATGAATACAGTGGAAATTATATGTAATTGTACTTTTAAGTATTGGCTTTCAGGTGGTAAAAATCCCCGTGTTAGATCGAATAAGCCTCCTCGCTAAACACGAAAATAAAAATAATACATTGATTGAAATGAATAATCGATTTTGTCCATTATATATCGACGTGCACATTCCTTGTGTGGAGTTCTGTATTCTAGATTTCTCGATAAGGACGTCTGAGACCATGCAAGTAAAAACAGGCCGAAATGTGAAAGTTGAAATGGTTTATACTTTTAATCATATTGTGTCAACGGCATTCTAGCTATGGGAAATTCACGTTTGCTTCACTGCCCCTTTGCAAGTCATCTATAGCGAATGCCTTTCCACGCCAAGTTGTTAAATCTCACTTGCTTTCTGTATTTTTTTGTCATTACAGGCTAATTGTATGGCTGCACACAGAACAAATGCCACCAAAGTAACTACATCACGGTCTGATCCACTGAACATTTATACATGACACCAATATTCTGGTAAGAGGGAAGAACATATACTGCGACAAGTGAAATGCATATCACAACAAAGTCAAGTCACAAGCGTCATTTAAAAAAATATATTGGGGGCTGGGGGTAGATGACATAATTCCGAGTTAGAATTCACTATCGTACCATGCAACAACTATTAAAAACAAGCAAAACGTCGATTTAAAAAAGCTTCCGCGAAGGGACGCTCCTCGTCGATGCACCTCAACACTGTCCTCCCTCTCCCTCTCCCTCGTTCTTTTTTCTTTCTCTCTCCCTCCATCTCTCACACACGCGCACAAACACACACAAAACACAAATGAACAGGAGAACACAAGAACACAAAAAGAATTCTAACCGTGAGGTCTCATCCACGGAAACATGAGACTGGAGACGAGTTTTGATTTAAGTGGCTTGTCCTTCTCCGAGGTTAGTGCCAGTGGACGATTTACAGTCTGGGTACTGCGCTAAACTCCCCTCTTGCTGGGTACCATAAGAGATTGCCTCGGAAGGGCTTCGTATCCATAAAATTTCGTGGCGTCTCCATGGCAAGCCAAGCGCAGGGGTTTTGCTGGTATCCGGGATTGGAGATTCCAGATGTCCCGTGGTGGAAAAAGTCCTGAACGTGGTGGGACGGATGTTGAAATCCCGGTGCTGCCGCTCCGGGTCCATACACCAGCGCGTGGCTACGGGTAACGCTCTGAGGAAACCTGCATCGTAGTAAGTTGGTTCCAACGTTTCGCCGCCTTTGTACTTGGAAAATAGGGGATTAACAAAATAGGAACTCATGTTTTGTTTGCATTAAAACACAGTGTAGTTGTTGATATGTGTTTCCTGTTGTAAATTGTGCTGTTGTCTAAGTTATCCACTAAATATTACACCACCGACACACCAACCGGAACCACAGGGAGAAAATGCTGCCCCCTTGGATAATCTCAGGCAGAAGCTCTCTTTCCGCTCTCTATTTCTCCTGTGCAAGTCTCTCTCTCTTTCTATCTCCCCCTCTTAATCCCTGTTTGTAGTCTCAAATTCCGGCTCATGGCGTGTACGGTGGATGCGTGTTACGGTTAAAGCGGCTAGCTCCGCCTAGCACAGTCACAAGCGCTCTGCTTTTTTTTTTTTTCTTCTGCTTCCCCAACCACCCCCACTACATCGAGCCCCCCTCCTCCTCCTCCTATCTCCAACCCCCCCCCCCCCCACCCCCCACCCCCAACCCATTCCGCTGGCGTTCTCAGGCGTCCACCTTGAGAAACACAACTAGGCCAGGCCATGATCTGCCTGGTTTAGTTCAGAGAAAAAATCATTTAAAATGTATTTATATGAACCATAGAGCATTTCGGCCAGACAGTGGGTATTAAAATAGTAGTGATTTTAGAAAGTGCTTTCTAAAATAACACACACGTATGTACGTGCACTTGTGTGTGCGCGCGTAGATGTGTTTAAAGACGTTAACGACTAGGGAGGGCCCAATGTCTTAGAACAGCAGTGAAAATTGAATGCACGTATAATAAAAATATATAATTTGAATTTAAAAATTTAATCCTGATTATTTTCCGTTGCGCCAGTTGCCAACCAGTTCGCTTAATTATAGCATGCCTGCCTGCCAGAGTAGAAATGTGGAGTTAATAAAGATGCACATTACACCCCTCGTTATTTGAATTGACACATTAACGTTTAAATGTTGTGTTCAGCCGCGCTCAGTCGCGGGGCCGGTTGACTCATGTGGGTTTTCTGGTGTTGCTGACGATTTTTATACATCGTCGTAAAATATGACGAGAAGCTTTTCACAGAAAATTTATGGACTTCATGAAAGGGCTCTGGCACACTGGTCAAACAAGATGCAAGTTAGTGTTGCTTACGAAGAATGAGTCGTTTGATTATATTTCTGATGTCATGGTTCATGTATTACAACTCGTATTATTATTATTATTATTATTATTGTTGTTGTTGTTGTTGTTGTTGTTGTTGTTATAACTGTTATTGTTATTGTTATTATTATTTATTGGTGTGCCACGATGTACATTTCTTGTATCGCCATCTTAACCAATAAATACAAAATATTTTTTATCATGCACTTCCTTGTCTTTACTGGGCCTTTGACTTTGTTGTTGATTCGTGTGCAGACTTAATTTTGTCAAATGCTATTAAATACTTCCACCTTTTTATGTTGTATTTTTATTAGTGTCATACATTTCTTGCGTTCAAAACATTATCGTTTTCGGTGGTTTAAAATGGAAATAGTTTGAAATAGGTTTGTATTGTGTCATTTGACTTATACAATCTGTTGTACGCTAGAATAATCGAATTGTTTCAAGGAAACAGAAATAGTTTCTAGCTATACATGCAATTGATTTTATTTTAGTTTTTGGTAGTTGTGGGGGGGGGGGGGGGTTCTGTGTTGAGGTTTCACTTCAAATTCACTGAAAGCATTAAAACGAAAATTTCAAAAATAAAAATATGGGTTTAAAACTTTATTACGTCGAATGCATGCCAGTTCCACAACATAGTAGTAGAATGCTTTGCTAATATTTTGTACAGTGTCTTGTTTAGAAAAAACCCTCATATAGTAGAACTTTTTTTTTTTAAATTGAAAACTCATACACATGTAATTTCGCAAGCGGGGTAAAACAATTTTGATTTAGGTATTGTTTACAAATTGTTATAAATGTCCCAGTTGTTAGTTTCAGTTTGAAACGGGGACGTGTGCACGTGGTCCCTAAAAATTGGAATGGAAATTTTAAATTTACATAGATCATATCCTTCTCCATTGTCAAATATTTTCAAAGTCAAAGAGTCATTTATGACTAGGCTGAGTAAAATATTTCTGTAGGCCTATTTTTCCTCTGGTCCGTGTCATTTGTATTAAAACAAAACAATACACCATAAAACAAAATGTATCTTTTCCTGAAAACAAAAACAGCACTACATTGATTTTCAACTGAAAAGACTTTTATACAATGACACATAAATTGTGTTTCGTAATGCAAGTCCAATAAAATAAGGTATATTACCCACATAATGGCGGCAATATCAGTTATTCCCTCGCCAAGTATTCCAATCTTAAACAACGTGCAAGCTCGGGGCAGCGCCAAGTATGAGTCAACAGCGACATCTAGTGTTCATATTAACTCAAAGCCTTATGTAAATATACACTGAAATAAACAGACGAAACGTGCAGTACAACCGCAGCACGTTCAAAAATGCATTTAAATTTGGTAGCTCACCAGTATGAAACAACCCTCCAAGAGCTATAGATAAAGTGCTGATTTAACTCTAACAGGGTGCATTTAGTCCCACTCTTGACCCCGATTGAGATCTCTGTTAGAGTTGAATTAACACTGGGCATTTTACTATGTAGGATTTTGTTAGGTAAACGTATGATATCTGAGCTGTAAGGTCTCTTTGAAACAGTCCACCATCACTGCCCGTTAAAACCATAAAGCAATTTAGTCCAGACGTCTAGCCAGTTCTCCAGGTTTGCTTTGTTTGTTCGCATTTGAGGCAAACGCCGTGCCCCTTAACAGGGCTGTAAAACCTGCATTTTTGCCCTGTGCTGCGGAAATGTCGTCCTGGATTGGGCTTTAAAATGTCTACATCCTGACCGCATTGTTTACCACCACAAAAAGGCAATTTTCACCCTGCTCCCAGGAAACAAATGCCAGACATGTGAGATTACTTCACCTGCCGCACTGAAAGCAAACTACCAGTAACGGAGACCCAGGCACGTTGGCAGAATCGAGAAAAAAATGTAATAAAAATGAATAATTACCACGATTGCTGCATAATAATAATAATAATAATAATAATAATAATAATAATAATAATAATAATAATAAAGAGATCAACAATGGCTCGTGATGTGCTCGAATGTGCCAAGCATGGACGTCTAATAGCTTATAACAGATAAGCTATAAATGCATTTTACATTTATGCTATATGTCGTATAAGATAGAGATGTTCCCGTGAAACTCCCTTTTCTTTACATTGAAGCAGACACTGCATAAATGCTCACAGTTTCACTGGAAGGGCCTACAGTTATTTATAAATAAACATTCAATTGTGGCAGGTTTGCAGCGAGTATAATTATGTAAATACCACTGATAATACGTAGCTTGATATGCCTCGGTAATGCGTTTAGAAATTAGTATGTGATGTTTGTAAAATAGCCTAACATATGTGATGCTTTGGAAATATTATATTATATTATATTGCACACTTAAGAAATTATAACAACAAGTCCCTATTGCATCTCCTGGCTACCGTTCATATTTTTAACTACCATTCAGTTAGTATTATCGGAACGAGCGAGATAGTCATCAGTTTTACCACAGGAAAAAAATACATTACCAATTTCGATTGAACCAGTTAAAATATTATTACTATAATAGGCTAAATTAGGTTTAATTCATTAATATCTCGACTATGTACGCTAACTCACTTGCATTATATTTATTGTCAGTGTCGCCAAATAGCCTGCTGTGAATACAAGTCCTCTGGACAGATTTTAAAATTCTGGTTTACAGAAACTAGTGCACGAGCTTTTTGTGGTTAGATTAGAGGGAAATAATAGCAAAGCTATTTACAGATTTCGGCGATCATATTACCATGTAAAATACATCGCTGCTAATTGTGCAAGTGGTTATCCTAGTACCTCGATTGTAGGCCGAATGTTGGTTTAGTCAAAATGCTAATGCAAAAGGTACGAGGTGAAATACTGAATTGATCACAGGTAAAGTCCCTTTTTAAACCAGGGAGGGCAACAAATGAGGTCAGCTGATTAAGACAGGGGCTGATTAAAACAGTGGCCAGGTACCTATAAGCAGCTATGCCTTGGTATCGTCTTTGCATTTATGACACAATCAAGTGTCATAAATATATGAATGCAACTCAAGCAGGCTTAGTGGGGTAAATACACTATATCAATTTCTGTCTTTCGACCTGATTATGTTGGACAGGCCGTTTAGCATGCGAATAAAAACAGATTTCTTTTCAGAAAACTTTTCTGCGTATGGCAACCGACGACAAAAACAGTGCATGCTGATCCGGATAATACAGTGCATAGCTGCAGGGCAATCCAGACCCTTTATTAAGTGAAACGTGATGTTTTTAAATGTTCGTTTTTGCGGTATTCAACGCGTGCGCAATTGGCTGTGGGATTAGGCTAGGCCTGTGCACGAAGAGGACAGATTTGATATTGGTGACTGGCCTTGCACAGTACAGGAACGTCTCGTTAAGACGGAAAAATATAATGAACTAGTCTACCAGATGTTTTCAATAACCGATCTGCTCCCTCTTCGCATAGACTACATAATTATGTGCATTGTGTGCATGCGTATATTGGTTTGTGTGTGTGTGTGTGTGTGTGTGTGTGTGTGTGGGTTTGCTTTGATCCCTGTTGGTCTCATGCAAGCTTAAGTTACAGTTCAATTAGCATAGGACATTTTACTGCATACGCTTTCTTTACGATTTATACGCTAGTAGCAAGTTTTGAACCCATTCCTTAAATTTATTTTTCTGGTTCAACATGAGGAGCATTAATTGCTATGTTTAGAGACCAGCGTTTCTTAAACCACATACAGGCCCAGTCAAAGGTTTGCATCTGTGGCAGCTGCGCACAGTTCTCACGCATTACGTCTGCGCCTTCTCATAATTGTGCATTTGTGTGCACGGGAACAAAGTATCACTTGTATTCAAAGAAGAACATGAAACTCTTGACTATGGTGACAAGGGGTATATTTAAATATACGACGACCTACATTAGAACATAACATCACAGGCTAATCAAAATAAAGTAAAATACACGAACAGGTACACCATAAACTACGAGAGAAGGCCTACCACAAAGACGCACAGAAAAACGTTCCAGACTTTATAACTACAGATGCTGTGGCAGTCCCCTTTCTATACAAAATATGCAACGTTTACATGTGCATAAGAAACAGCAGGAAAAATATAGGCACATACATAAACGTCATAAATTACGAATTAAAAGAAATAACAAAATAAAATTTCAAGTACTATCTCGCTCATACTTCAGAACAGTTTTCCCATCTGTTCAGTATTTTTCCACCAAATCAGGTGGAAAACCGCTGTCCTTTCAAAGTAGCTGCATAATGAAATTTTACTATAGCTCTTACTGAATGTTGGATGAAATAAAGTACGACACAACAGGGAAAATCAACGTTTAAAGACATGAAAAAGAAAAACACACAGATAGCCTCTCGCAGTCTTTGTTAATGTGTGCGGTTCTAAGGGGCTGGGGGTGTTCACTGATGTGGTTTTTTCTGTCCTTGTAGAGAACACAGCTCTTTTGCGCGTTACTGTTCTTTGCTGTCATTCTTTTCCTTGTTCATTTTCTTCATCTTCATCCGCCTGTTCTGAAACCAGATTTTAACCTGCCGCTCTGTTAAATTTAGAACCCGGGCAACCTCGTATCGACGGTCCCTGGTCAGGTACATGTTAAACAGAAACTCCTTTTCCAGTTCGAGAGTCTGGTATTTGGTGTACGGACACCGCTTCTTCCTGGTGGAGCGCGCATGGATCCAGTTCGCCACTGGGTTATCTGCAAACCAACAGACAAACAACACTAACTGGACTGACGTTTAACACCCAATCAATCAACCTGCAAATTCAGTTATATCAAATTCACGATTTTTGTATGATTGTGTGATATGAAATACCATACAGATGTGTGAAGTAGTCAAGTGTAGCCTATCATGTACATGCGCCTCATATATATATATATATATGTGTGTGTGTGTGTGTGTGTGTGTGTGTGTGTGTGTGTGATATATATATAATATAATATATATATAATAATAATTGTTATGTGTGTATATGCATGTAATTGTCAAGAAGCGCTTCCTTTCCTGCCGTTGCCCTTCTAAGGCCGTTCAGTACTTAAGAGGAATAGCATCGTAAAATGGTGAATGCGCCCATTCGCTTTATAGGCCCATAAACGAACATAAACGCTTTTGGTCTCAAGCCTTTGCAAGTCTGCTGTCAAAGTCCTCGAGTAGCCTATATTTTTGACATTCCACAAGTTGCTCACTGTATTTTTGTCTTGATTTACCCAATCAATGTTTCTGTATGTTAAAAAAAAAATCAAATACAAATAAATTAAAATAAAATAAAAATACCGAAAGATCATATGGACGTTAGTGGACTTTGATTTAACTTAATTGTATTATTCTTGCTTTGTGTTATTTTATTGCATATATTTTCACAATAAAATCGCTGGTGATGCAACTGAAGACTTGCATGTTATTTGTAGAAGCAGACGTGGATTCCAGACGTGAAAAATAATCAGATTACCTGATTGGAGAAGTAGTGAAGCTGCACCTTGACAAGTTTGCTCATATTGGTAAATTGAAATACATCCGCATATTACTTTATGCAATAACAATACTACTACAACTATTACAACTACTCATAATAATAATAATAATAATAATAATAATAATAATAATAATAATAATAATAAAGGTTGTAATTCAAGGATCATAACATCAGAAATACAAATACATATTTAGAAACATCTTTAAAAATCTCAGTGAGGTCGATTTAATACAAACAATAAGACTAAAATTATGTCATCGAGAGCGAGAACTTTTTGTGCTGCAAGTCCAATTTCGCCACCTGGCCATTAAAAGGCTTGTTTTACAAGTAGTCACTTTTTATAACCTGTCGCCTATTTTACAGCCCCATAAGACTGGCGTTTGTCTTGTTCAATAATGATAGCTGCCCCCCTGGCTGGAATCTCGCGAAGTGGTGAAAAGTAAAAGAACTAAACGATCGGCGTTTTATGGAAGACAGCAACCAACCACCAAGCAAATGCGTGCAGTAAATAGAATAGCATCCAAAACGCTCCAATAACCTGTTTTAAACTAGATTAACGTCAACTTACTCGGGTCTAGTTCTGGCTTGTCGTCTTTGTGCTTTCCGGAAGCCAAAACCTCAGACTCAGGAGAGGGGATGTTCTGCTGGGTCTTATCTCGGATGTCTGCGGAGGAGCCATAGAGATAATCCGAATAGCTGCGTCCGCTGGAGCCCAGGCAATCACTCGCTCTACGCTCCGGGAAGGCGTCGGGTTTCAGTCCGTAGTGTCTACTGTTTGCCGGGTAGCCGGGGAAGGACACGGCGGCGGAGATAGGCTCTAACCAGGAGCGCACATACCTGGAGTCCGTTGCTAAATGAGGCTGGTGGGTGTACGGATGGTAGACCACTGAAGACTGAGAGTGCACTGGGCCCCACGAGTTGGTGAAGACGGGAGGTTTCGGTGCAAAGCTGCAGCTGGGAAAATCAGCACAGTCCGGTACGAGGGGCGTCGAACGAGATCCTGGAGGAAGCGATCCGGGAGTGGAGAATCTTGTCGCCAGAACGTCCTCGCTTTCATGGTTTATCAAGGAATCCACATAATAATTACTTATGGGACCAGTGGTCGACATGACGAAGTCCCCCTCTCTTTTACATGCATCTGATTATTATATGGAGTGTATGTGTAGTTTTTTATCTGCCCATAGAACAATCAAGCCAGGTAATTATTTCTCCAAGCCTCTCTAGCTGCTATTGGCTGCGTCTGTGACACGTGATTATATTTGCCCCCAAAAAATTACACAGTGGATCAATGCGCGAGTCTTCCTAGCAGTGCACTTCAATGGATTTCAGAACGGTTTTCTGAAAGGTTTTTCTCTTTTATATGAATGAGCTGGTCGTAAAATAATGGGACAATTATGTTTTTCTACTGTTTTGTAAATGAAAACATTAAGAATTCTGTATCGTCATTTCGCAGAATGAGGAACGTTGTCAGCCCTGTCTAAGGTACTATTTGTTGATGTAATTAATCTCCGTCTGAGCTAAGTCAGTTTGCTCTGTCAGGCTAATGCTCATCTTTGGCAGTATAATACAATATTATAAACTGCACATTGAGGATATGTTTTTTTCCTTGGCAAATTTAATAATGTATGGTGGACTTATTTTTCTTAAATACGCACTTTGCTTTTGTTTAGGCTCAGATCAACAGCTGTATTTGTAAAATCGAATGGATGTTGTGACATTTGTTACGCGGCGAAAAAAAGCTCACTAGACTCGTGGGTTATGCAAATAAACATAAGTGGGATCTTGCTCGTAAAATGGAATTTTAAAACCGGAGGGGTGGGAATCGTAAGACGCTTGAAAACTTGCCCACTGCAGCGGCTATATTCGGCAAGTGACCGTGCATGTTTTTATGTCCTTCAATAAATTTTTACGAGGACCATTTGATTGTTCATAAACGTGTCGTTCATAAAAACTGCAGTAGAGTTCTTACAACGACGTAAAACCAACACGACGCATGTCTAAACATTCCGCTCACAAGACAAGCAGCCTAAACCTAAAAGTGCTTGGACACAGCGAACGGACACAAAATGGCAAAGAACGAAGTTTGTTTCTGAACGTGAGTATGGGAATAAATGAACACAATGGACTATTAGGTCTGCTTATTTTAACCATGCCTGAAGTAGCTGAGAAAAGATATATTCGTGAAAATAACGTTTTTGGATATAAGTAATGTTTTTTTTTATTTTTATTTTTTTAAGTGAACCAATGGTTTCAGTGTAGAGATAATCTGTATTTAAGAATGCCAGGGAACATTTAATGTCTAATTTAAAATGAACTATGCGAAAATATGGATCAACCATATAGTCCCAAGTCACGATTCTTATGTTATTTGGACGGTGTTTTGGTCGCGGCAGTGTTCCAAAGCAAGTCTAGACGCATAACGTCAATTGCTGACCACGTGTTATCCAAAAGATATTCGGTGGTGACATTGTCTTTGTATCTTGTGTGATGACGTTGTTTGCCGTGTTTTACTGTGTACACATAGAATTTATCGACTTAGCATTGTTACAGGACTCGTCTGTCTTGTGGTCCCTTACAGACACATATTTTTGAAGTAAAATCAAAATTAATTCTTTCGTCAAACAAAATAGACTGTTATTTGGGCCTAACACTTGAAACATTAATAACGAATAGTAGCCTATTAGTGGCTAACGTAGAGGCCCGTCAGCCCACAAATATTGATAACAAACAGCCCAAATACTACATTTTTTAAAATAGTTTTAAATACGTGACGGTAAAGCTTAATATGGTAGATTTGGCCATTTGCATTAGACCTACATGGGCATTGTCCGCCAATCAGTGTTGGGCCTGCAACAGTTTTCTGCTGCAGAAACCAGGCGGCTATTTTTACCATGACACGGTGGCGTAAATGCGATTCACCTGTCCACTCAAATATAAAAAATAATCAGTTTAGATATTATTTTAAACGTCATCTTAGTGGCTTTAGAGGGAAATTGTCTCGTTACTGATAAAATACAGCCCATTGTTGCTTTAAGGAAGTTATCATTCATCGCCAAACAACTATTACTTGTAGGGCTACTTACTACTACTACTACTATTATTATTATTGTTATTATTATTATTATTATTATTATTATTATTATTATTATTGTTGTTGTTGTTTTTATTTGTATTTGTATTGTTGTTAATACTACTACTACTACTACTACTAATAATAATAATAATAATAATCCTACAGTTGTAGCCTATTCATTTCCATTGTTTTATTAATCTGTATTACTGTTCCTGTCACTACTGAGATGTATCAATGCTGTTTCAAATAAGTTATTCGTTTCATTTAAAAAATAAAAAACAAGAAATTATATCGGGGTCAAAAGAAATGATTCTGGCAATATTAAATGTTTTCATACCGTCCCTGTGAGTGTTAATTCCTTTCATTATTTAATAGTTAATTTCCCCTCATCATTTCATCTACATAGATCTAAATACCCTGAATACAATTAACCTCTGTCCTTAATTTTGACAAATGCCAGTAAATGTAGATGCTACTTTTTCAACGCCAATGCTGTTTTATATCATCCCTGTACTCACTGAACTAAACTGTAGAAATTAGCAGCAGCAGTAGTACTAGTAGTAGCAACAGCAGCATTTACTACAAATAGTAAATAGCAGTGTGCAAATATCACCTTACCTGCTGACATCGCTATCAGTCAAGTCCATAGAATTGCAACACTCCGAGTTAGGTTGTATATTTTGAACAAATTACCAGCCTAATCCGAACAAAAACTTGAGAACATGTTCATTCATTCATTCATTCATTTTACTCACTGCCTATCACACAAGTGTATCATAACACAATCAACAATTCGGGGTCAACTGTCCCAACATATTCTTGGGTGAAAGGCAAAGTGCGCATGCAAACCGTTGGCACTGCAGTGCAAACACAGTCAAGTTCCGTTTTTATTGTTACACGCTTCAAAAATAATATCAATAATATCAATATCAACTTAAATAACACTAATTGGAACCAAAACCGATGCAATCAATTAATTGCTGATTCACATCAAATACTAAGATGCTTTTATCTATTTCACGTTTTAATTGCTGTTGAACAGTAGACAGACAGGTTCACTACGCTTGGCCAACTCGGTGGCCTCTACTATATGGAAAGGGCGTGGGGCCGAAGTCTTTAAACTGGGTTTTATTTGTTCTTTTGCGAGCTGCGAAAATGTTAAAGGAAATTGTTCAATAAAGTGTTAAATGCTTGTAAACACGAAGAACGCTTTCTGCTTATTAAAAGGAGGCGGCCCCAGGCACCCCGCGAGAACGATATTTTCTCTCTCATTTCCGCGTTGTAACATGTTATAGCCAATGTTTGTAACTTGCATGCCTTTTCTGCTGCGGTGCTTAATGTAATGACTAATGTGTGCTTCGTGCTGAGTTGAATGTATTATTCTGTAACCGGGCGATTAAATAAAGGATTAAATTAACAGGCTGAGTTGTGTATCCTGTTCAAGGTTGAGAAGTATTTTTCTGTCCTCGGTGTCTGTGTCTGATGTGAGCGGTAGACCTACACTATTCGAGCTTTTAAATCTAGGAATTAGCCTACTGAAGGATTGTTTTGGCAGAAAACTAAATTTCATTTTGGAATAAAGTTGCAACTTTGGACCAACTATGGAATTAATTCATATATTTACAAACACATATGCTATGAATTCTCAAATTAACATATTCTTTTATCTCTTGCCAAATGCTGGTGACTAACCTGATGACTAGTCAGAGGTAGCGCACTTCTATGTATCTGAATAAGATGCTTGTAAGTACGAAACAGGACTGAAATCATACGCTAGGTCTCCGGGTAGATTCCGACAGGAAATCAGCAGTACACGGCCGAAATCACTTGCTATCTGAAATATGCCTATAGACTTTTTACAAAAGGGTAAAGCATATGAGGCGCCACTTTGCGCCTACAAACTACACTGAGTTCTGTCAATTTAGTAATGCTCTTTAAAGTTCCGTAAGCAATAAAGACAACCGAGCACATACGACCAGGAATCACAAAGGCACTATAATCAAGGAGGAAAACACTAAACGCGTTCTTTCTGAAGTTCGCGCATCCAGTGTACAATGTAGAAGTGTAACGAATCGAACTTGAGAAGCATTGTGTGCATGCTGCGTATGTGTTGCGCGATGCTATGAAAATACGAACTAAAATGTTGTCTAGATTTTCAATCGTGTTTCGTCACTTAATTAAAAGGAACAAGACTTGCTCTATAGATATATAACGAAGCTAGCCTGGGTCCCCGCTTAGCCCTGATCATCATAGGCCTTTGGTTCGGACCGTTTGCATCTACTTGAATTTCAATTTGACTATTCCTGTCTTAAGGCACAGAAACCATTCTCAGGATATTTCATACGGAAAGGCGGAAATATAGAGCCTTCCATAATAATGTGCATGTTAAACATACATCACACACCGAAATTAAAGCCATTTTTATCATCAGCGATTACGAAAGAAAAGGAGATCTAGAGAAGCGTCATTACCCAAGAAAATTCAGGTGGTAAATTTTACCCAATCGAAAGATAGTGTAAATAAACACATTAAAATTCATATTAACCCTTTTTTTACCAGACAGTCAGCAATGTATATTATAAATACGAATACATGTATATCTTGACAAAGTCCATCATGCTTTATTATAACAATAACAAAAGTGCATATATATATATATAATATATATATATATATATATATATGTGTGTGTGTGTGTGTGTGTTTATATTATATATGTCCATATACACACATATATATAATGTGTGTGTGTGTGTGTGTGTGTGTGTGTGTGTGGAAATTTATTATAATTTTTGAAAAACCAAAGTAGATATATGTTCAGATGATATCTCAACATATTAGGCTAAGGTTAGGCAGGTAGGCTATTGTAGCTTATGGAAAACGTGCGCGTTATTGTTGTATTTATTTTGGTACGGTTCTTCCGAAATTTCCATGATATATTGTCTACCTTGTTGAATTGAATTATGTTGATCATCGAAAGACCTTTTCATTCATATTTTCACAGTAATTTAATGTAACATAATGTAATAATGACAATGATATTAAAATATCAATTAATGCTAGTGAAGCTCTGCGTCTATCTACACGCAATCACTAAACGCTATTTTCTGGTACTGTTTGCTTACACATAAATCGTATAGTACTGATCTAATGCTGCACTTTTGCTAGCAATAAAACAGCCTTAGCAACAACAACAACAACAACAACAATAATAATAATAGTAATAATAATAATAATAATAATAATAATTATAATAATAATTTATACTCTAATAATAATAATAATAATAATAATAATAATAATAATAATAATAATAATATGCCTGTAGTAGTTACTCTTGTAATTAATCCCGATCAAATGCTAAAATATTACGAGATACTGTTTCGTAACGAGAAGTCCGGGTTCAAGTGTACTGTTAAGATATTGGTATAATTTCCTGCTGCTCGAGTAAAAACACGTGCGAGGCGCCTTCGTTACATTTGTTATTGCATTGCCTCCACTAGTTCTTTCCATGTCCTCGGAGACCACAGTACTGTGAACCGACTCAAAGTGGAACTGGATAAAGCCGGCCAAAGTCAAGATGTTACCTTGGCATCTTCCATAAACATGCACTGATGGAATGAAAGCTGATCTCAGCCAGCTGTAGGTTCAGAATTGAGTTCCGCCATTAAGGCTTTCACAAAACAGTGGCAAGCTAAAAACACGCGAGTGTGTTTTGCTGACAGTTGCTGTATAATTACGTTCTTCGCCACACTGGCGTTCAGTCGTGATATTTGGCATTTAACCTAGTGAATAATTAACACATTCAGCAGAAATGGAAATTGCGCACGCACAGGGACAGGTTTGATTAGGGACAGGTTAGGAAGTAAAAGTGTTTTTTCCCCCCTGAATAAAACAATTTCAAATGAATTCAAACCAATACTGGATGTAAAACCGCGGACACATAATCTGTCTCAATGTTTATCTGACAAACCCAATAAAAATAGTTTTTATTAAAGTAACTCTGCGGAAAGATACATCCTCCGATAATTATTAAACACTCTTTTGGTTGTGAAGCATTTGTGCAGAATATGTCACGATTTGTGAAAGGGGAAACCACAAAGATGTGCCATCGAGCAATAACCTAGCTCAGTTTGAAAATAAAAGGAAATAAACGGTACAATGTTAATGATAATAATTTTTTAAAGCACGTTGCCGCAGATTGAACCAATTCTTCAGATGAATGAGTTGAGGCTAGGGGCGCTTGTATACGGCCTTTTCCAAAAGGTGTAGTCAGACGGTGATGTCACAGCTCAGCGCAGCACAATCTAAAAGAGGGAGCCCAATCCAAAAAGGGCCGATGTTGGTGCCGGTTTTTGTTTGAGCCAGCACAAAGACCCCTGATTCAACTAATTAACGAATCATGATCTTCAATCAAGACCTCAGTAAGTAGAATCAGGTTTCTTAGTGCTGGGCTAAAGAAAAAACATGCACATGCACATTGGACCTTTTCGAATACGGCTAACTGACATCCACTGCAACATGCAGACCCATTCTAGCTCGTGGTTACGACAGAGCTGAAGCGCACATCTGTATTGGCGACCAGCTGTTATGTCTTCCCACATTTCCCTGGAAGATTATTTTAGAAGAATATGCCTACCCACTGTTATGTGGAGATACTGACAGTCTTTCCAGATAGCTTATAAAATCTGCCCCAACCCGCAACTTCGCTGAAACTGTGAAACAAATATCTGCCAGAAACAGAATCAGCGACAGTAAATTTGTCTTTTTGCAAACTTGGTGTTCATGAGCCTTTGGTAAGTGCAGATCTGCCATATGTAATGTCTCCCAAAGTGAGCTGCAATTTGATATGGTTTTAGACCTGAATTCAAGTGATGGTATTTCAGCCGGGAAAGAAAACTGGGAGTTTTTTTTAACCTTATGTACTTGCTATTTATTTACCTTATGTACAGAGCTCTGTTTGCTCTTTTTGCTCCGTTACCATTGTTACTCTGTAAAGCGTATTTGTGACGATATAATTGAATATATATTATATATATATATATATATATATATGTGTGTGTGTGTGTGTGTGTGTGTGTGTGTATGTGTGTATAGATAGATAGATAGATAGATAGATAGATAGATAGATAGATAGATACAGCGAAGTGTAATATTCGCTCTTTCCTCCAAAACACCGAAGTACGCTAGTGCTGAACAATCTTTGTGGATAAATAGGCAAATCTTAGATTTTCTGAGTTCCAGTAGCCTATCGGAAAACTGCTGATTCAACAATGATATCAGTTCCACAGTAATATGACAGTTACACAGCGTTTTACATGTTTACGGCCAGGCATGGCCCTTGTCGGCAGTGCAGATAATCAAAAACCCTGTAAGAACGAATTATCCATAGCCTGTTCTTCATTGGGTGATGAACGATACGTTATATTTTCTATTAAATTTAATTATTGAGGTCATTTATCATTTTGTCCTTCATATTGTTTTAATGAACAGAACTATGTGCATTCGAAATGTAGGCCTACGTGAAAAATAATTGAACAGTTTAGCTACAGTCGACGTAACTGGCCTGATCTTGCCTATACTCAGTGAGCAAAACCCGGAATCTAGACGTCTAGAGGGTTGAAAATCTAGGTTGAGAGACTTTATAACATAAACGGAGTAGGTTAACTCCAATATAGCTCGGATTTTACCAGGACATAACGTGGGAACGTCCTAATTGGCTCTTGCAATTTAACTTTTCAACCAAATATAGCCGAGTTTTCACCTGAACACCGACACGGCGTTTCACCGACTTTTCAACACAATAATGTTCACTGACGTGATACCACAACCTTTACCTTTTATTTATAAGATGTATATACATAAAAAGCCATAAGGTACCCTTTCTTACGTTAAAAAGTGGCAAACGTATCAGAAAATTAATATTCGCCTCACGCAAAGCCAGCGGTCCTTTCAAAATCGAGACATGCGTAAATAAAACACATTGCGTTTTTGAAGAGAATGGCACTTAATATCCGTGTTGTGACTATCACTGTCATAATTAAACAGAATACCTATTATCATTATTATTATTAGATAGAAATACAAGGTTATGTTATTTGTGTTTATATGTATAAGAATAAACATGCCAAAGCGTGTGAGCGTGTGTGCGCGCGCGCGCGCTCCCGTGCGCGACTGTGTGCACGACTGTGGGTTATTTCCAACGTGAATAAACCCAACACCACTGCAATGAGGATGGCTTAGGGCCTGATGATTGCAGTTATCATCACGCACTTCATAAATATAAAACCTCTTAGCAGAAAAAAGAAGTATATTTGTCATTATAACAGCCATGAGTCCACTGTTTTAAGAACAAGAATGTCAATAAGAATAAGAACTGCACCAATACAGTATTCACTGGGTCACGTTTGCATTGGTTGTTTGTGGTTTGTGGCTGGACGCAATGGTTGAATTGCATTCTTAAGACATGCAAGCGACAAATGTTTTGTTTTCACTTTCAAACGAAACATTGCATATATAGGTTCTACTTCGAATCTACTTCAAATTCAACCTGTTCCGCGTTTAAAAATGTGGGACGTGCAGGTTTGGTGGAGCCCGTTGCGCATTCTGCAAACGTAGTCCCCATTCATTTCAAGTGAATGAAAGTGACTTTGGTTTCCAGACCGTCGTCTCTTCTCTCCCCACAAAGGCAAGGCTAAGGGGATTAAGAACAACGGAGCACTATTTACGGGCAATGCATTTATGTATTTCATAATGTACAACTAACCAAACTGCGGCCCAGTGAAGAAAACAAAATATACATAGACCGGGAATGGATTGGATTACATTGTCTATTTTTTATCTTGCTAACCACAGTGCATACACGCCAGACAACAATTAACACAAACGTGAGATCGCTTGATGTTTTTTTTTTTTTTTTTTGTGGAATTCTGCCGCATGCCTATATTGCACGCACCGAGAATTTCCGACAAAAGGCACATGTAAAATGAAATGTAAGAGTTCGCTACATTTTCTTGGATAAGTTATACAGAGGTATTCAGTTCACCCCCTTTACCGGTTTTTAGGTTTGAGACCGAAAGGAGGGCCACCGGGGAGTTGTATTTCTTCAGGCCTTCATTATTATATAATAACCTAAAATGGTCTCGTCTTGTTTATATGCCCGATCATTCGGCTCACAGCTGGTTTAAATGCTGACTTATGGTATTGCGCAGTGAATACTTTTCATTATAGTACCGATCCACTCAATGACAAAGGTAGTGAGAAACTGTATTGAAGCATTTTAGTGTAGGTCCAATAAAAAAACGGTTACTATGTGAAAATACACCTTAAACGATCCGTGTTGTTTACAGTCTATTTCCGAATTGGTTTGCGTGGGCTCTCCTCCAGAAAGGAAGAATTCAATATCCACGGCTTCAATGCTCTTCGAAACCAAACAGGCTTTGTTGAAGTTGGCTTGTTACTGTCTTTACCATTTTTATACAACTTCACCGTGAATGTAACGCAAACATAGGCTCTACTTATTAAGTGTTGTTGCTAGCATTATATCGGTAGGCCACAGAAAGTGCTAAAATAAAGTTCTATAGGCTGCTGTTTCTCTAAGAACTGATTTACTTTTTGTTCTGAACGTGAATTTATCTTTTTGAACGCCTTTAGTAGTTCCCTCATGTATACAACACAGTCGTATCGATAAGAATACTGACAGGAAACTAATTTTTCGTCAAACGTCAAAACGGATACATACAGACTTCAGAACATGAGCTTTGTATCTTTAGTATTCTTTAAAATATCTTTTGTATTTTGCATCATCTATATAATGCACAGATGCTTCATTAGCTGAAGCAAAATGCACCTCATTCTTTCCACATAAAATACCTTGGAGAGCACCAACGACCAGTAGTTCTATGAACGTACAATACTGACTTCCATCTCGAGTCCTAAAAAAACGAATAGATCATCAAGAAATTGAAACTCAATTTTTGATCTTTAAAGTGTTCGAAAATTCCATAAATACTTCTGATTTTTCCACCACTATTTTGCGATTTTTAAATTTTATTTTACTGAGAGGAGAAGCATTGACTTCGGCCTTTGACTTACCTGTAGCTACTTTACAGTGACACATGTATGCCTGCATGTGTTTGGGTGCGCGTGCGGGCGGCGTGTGTATTTATGCAACATTAATGCCACATTTGTTACTTTTTTTTCACTTCCCCATTAAATAAATAGCGGAATAAGAACAATATTGTTTCGATTATTGATAACAGAGATGTTTTGACGCTTTTATTATAATTGGAGTTCACACAGAAAGCCGTACAATATTAACCGTTTCTATTTTATGCCTTATCCAGGTAGTCAGCGTTTGAAGTGTTACTCGTGCATTACTCGTGCCAAAATCACGTTTGAATCTTGAGTGAATTTACTGCTGCTGTCGTCTCAGCAGAACTGGCAGTACTTTACAAGCTAATATGAGTTGGAATAATACCAAGTAGCCAAAGGTAAAATGGTTTCAATTTCTTTAGCTTTATTTTTGCATTTTGGAACTTTCACATAAATTAATCACTTAGTAGGCTATGTATAATTAGATGCAGGATCTCTGGGGAAAAAATCCACGCGCTGTTAAGCTCCGCAGTAGAAATGTTACCGGGGAAATAACAGGAAATGTTTTAACACTGACAACAACAATATGACGATGTAAATGATTATGCTAATTTCAGGGCGTGGGGATTCGCCAGTGCAGTTGTTGATGTTTCATACTGTAGATAATGATAAATTCTAGAAATGAATTCCGCCCGTCTCAGTGTGTAGTCGGGGAGTATTGCCTTGAACTTGCCTGATTCACGAAATGGGGATTAAAAGTGCCTATTACTATTACCAATGACTAGTTTGCCCAAGTTAATTGCACATCAGCGTGTTGCCTTTTACATATTCGCCATTATTAAATCAATCCCGAAAGTTAGCAAGCACGTGTTCATTACATGCGTGACACATGCGTCAGTCAGGGTGAAAACGTAGGTTGGTCTCTACAGTGAGGTCTCTACAGTGAGACTGATCCAGGAATAGTAACCTCAAGCAGGAAGATGCACCCAAATATCACCAGCATCTAAATATCCACTCTGTCTACCCCGTCTAATCTATTCATTCATCAGGTTTACCCGCATTCTGTAATTCGGAAAGTGGCTTACGTTGGACTCTCATTCCTTTGACCACCACACACATGCGCACATGGCTTAATCATAATATCAATGTCATCCGCAGTAACATATAATGCATATAGCATTCAAAATAGCGTTCAATTCATTTAAAATTCGAGCAATAGATGTACGCGCGCGCGCGCGCGCGCACACACACACACACACACACACACACACACACACCGTCCACTGAATAGCCTTGTTTGAAGGCCTATGGCCTATATCCGAAAGCATGCACAGCAGGACAAAGCGATCGAAGGTTACCCCGTGTTGTTTACAACCCCCTTTCCCTCTGAGAGTTAAAATACGTTTTAGTGCCCACCACATAAAGGAGTTCCAAAGAGAAAAGCACTCTTCCTGGACAGGACAGCACAGTTCATTTACACTGCCATTTACGAGGACGTCGAGACTTGGCGGGTAATCTAACGGAAATTGTCACCCTTGATGAAGACGAACTGACGTAATCAAGGCAGTTTCTTGTTGCCGAGCCAGGAAGCCAATCCCAACAACATAAAACTACCTAAACCACGCATCAGCCGCGCGAGGCGGGTTATCCGCGAGGGAGGACGCACACAAACAGTACAAAAAATTTCCCGGAAGGAAAGATTCAAGCTGCACAAGCCTACATAACAGAACAAAGATTGAAACTGCATTCATGATATTCTAGAAATTGTACGGGTTCTTTAAAACCAGTGTAACTTAATCTGCATAACAGAACAACGATTCTATCTGCATTAATGACATTCTAGAAATTGTACGGATTCTTTAAAACCGGTGTAACTTTATCTGCAAACTTAATCATTACCGGTTTGAAGTGTATCCACAAAGTGAATTCAACAGCAGCTGCTCACCTCAGAACCTGACAAATGAGACATCAATCCAAATACTTCCATCAAAAGCAGGATGCACGTGTATAGTTTTAAGGTACGACTAAATCCGTACAAAATACGTTTTTTTTAAATCATTTGTAGTAGTAACAGCAGAAGCAGTAGTCATAATAACAAGACTAACAGAAGCAGTAATAATAGCAGTACTAGAAGTAATTGAGGCTGTTTTCAGTCGATGTAAGCTTTGCGCAAAGACATCGCAAAAGTACGAAGAGAGATTCCCCCCCCCCCCCCAAAAAAAAACCCCCAGCAAACTAAACAACAAAACACCGGTGTCTAAATTCCTGCCATAAGCTGTCAAGCTACAAAGCCAAGCGTGAGCGCTTCCAAAGCAAACGAAAAAGTATTTCCAATGTCTAGTCCTACCTTGGGTTGTTCCAGCGATAGTGCACCATTCTCCTTTTCCACGTTCTTTTATTGCTTCGTGATTGATATTAGTCATCCATTTGCATTCCACGGCGTGTTTATACTCGGCTATCCTAAACAGAAGTGGTGGCGTCCATAAAGCCGAGCTGTTGGAGTGCGCCGTGAATCCAGCACTCTGCAGACTGTGCTGTGCGAATCAGTCCTCCTCCGCTCACCTTTAAATGCATCTTTACTGCTGCAGCACATTAGATTTGCAGATCATAAAATCCACCCCCAGCGCTTTTCCAGGACCGTCCTGACATTAGAATTTTATGACCTTGACTTACAGTGGTCACCTGGATAATATTTAAATCAACGTTATGGTCTCCCACTTATATTAAAACTGCCAGAATACCCCCACCCACCCGTTTTCTCTCTCTTTCGCTCTCTCCTTTTCTTCTCTTTCTATCAGAACCCCATAAATGATAACCAGGGGAAGGAGATTGTGTGGGGAATGACTCTTCCATGTCCCCGGGTTTATTTATTGTTTTCGAATGGCCCATTTATAGGTATCTAATTGGCATACACATATAGGGAAGCAACATACATGCAACGAATACTGCACGCAGTAACCAGCACAATACATTAAAAGTGCATTGAGAACAACCAATCAGTCAATTAGTGTCGTGAAATTAAACAGAGTAGGTTAAATAATATCGCGGGGAGAAGAACATATTTCAGCACAATGCACAAGCAATATAAATTCATTTTTGATACAAACTTGAGATTGTACTTTTCCGTATAAGCTTGGTGCCCTGGCACGAAGACACAGCGGTACAGCCGTGTAATAAGCATTAGAAATAGCACGTTGAATCGGTCTTTCCTAGTAAAATGAGACAAGGATCAGATTTTTAGTGGTAAATAGTTTTTCCTTAAATTTCCCCCCAAGATGTTTCCAACTGCGTGTGTACATGTGTGCGTGCATGCGTGCGCGTGCGTGGGTATGTGTATGTGTGTGTGTGTGTGTAAGAGGAGAGAGAGATAGAGAAAGAGAGAGAGAGCCAGAGAGAGAAAAAAAGTGTGTGTGTTTGTATTTATGTGTGCTTGTGTGTGGTTGTCCGGGGGGGGGGGGGGGTATTCAGGTATAGCTGTAGCTTGATGTGAGCTCTCGAACGCGACTCTCCCGGTTCAGCTTCTTCAGCTTCATCCGTCGGTTCTGAAACCAGATCTTCACCTGCCTGTCTGTCAGGTTGATGCTCTTACTGATCTCCAGACGGCGCTCACGAGTCAAATACATGTTAAACAAGAACTCCTTCTCCAGCTCTAGTGTCTGGTACTTTGTGTACGGACACCTCTTCTTTCTTCCACTTTTTGCCGTAAGCCAGTTTCCTGCCGTCCTTTCCGCTTTTGAGTCCTCTGTGGAAGTAATGGAACGGTCCATATAAAAACCACATACCATGCATACACAAGCGTAAACACAGCATTTTTAAGAGAGACGCTGTAGCCAACCCTCTTACACTTCAAAACAATACACTCCAAAGAGGCTGCGTACGAGTACGTTTGGTCACGTAAATTTTACTGCAAAATTTCTACTGTATGCGAAAAAACATATGTAACCTTAAAACATAAACACAATATTATTTAGTAGCATATCTCGCCGTTCATTTTATCCAAACGAAGTCACTGTCAAAACTTTATTTTATGCTCAGGTTGCCAACACAACGGTACTACAATGCATTCTCCAGACATCTTTAAAAAACAATATATGTTGTATTTCTGAAATGCAATACTGTCCAAAGAGACTGCGTATGAGTACGATTGGTCACGTAAATTTGATTGCAAAATGTCTGGTATATATGAAAAAACATATGTAACCTTACAACAAAAGCAAAATATTATTTAGAAGCCTATCTCGCGGTTCATTTTGACCAAAAACCGTCAAAACTTTGTTTTACGATAAGGTTGCAAACACAGCGGTACTACCATACATTCCCCAACTATCTTTAAAAACCAATATGTTGTATTTCTGAAATGCATTGGAACAAAGTCGAATCTAATATTCAGTATGCTAATCACAGACGTTATTCCTGTTAATGCTGAGGATTTTCCTCGTTGCCAGCATGCTTTAAGTGAAACATATCGTTACTGAAATAAGAAACGACACCTGAAACAGTCAAATATCAAAATGGCTTGGCAATAGACTCCTTCATGTGAGAGTATATTGGTTCTTTGAGGACATTACATGTTTCCGTTCCGGTGCGTTTTATCTGACAAGATGTTGAGATCATAGGTGTGAACATTTCTTCACTAAATTGCTGGCAGGTTTAAGACTGTAATCATGCAAACCAACAATGTTAATTGTTGCAGCTTGCTGGTAACTTTTATGTAGTATTTTTAGATATTAAGGTCTTATTTATCCACAATATAGGCTACTTGTGTGCAGATTATAATCGCACTTCGCTAGGCTCACATTTGATACAGCTCCTGCAAACTGTATGAAGAAGGGTTAGGCTAGCCACAAAACCATGGGAGTTCACCGCTACACATTTATTTCAAAATCTTTTTGACTTCATTGCGACTACCCCCTCCCAGTGGAACGATCAACAGCAGCAAGATATTTGCTTTTTTTTCTTTTGCATCTGTCAGACCTAACCCCTTGAAGACTGTACTGGCCCCAAACACAAATATGCGGTATCTGAATTCCATGGATTGAGTATGCTACTGCCCTTATTTTGTTCATGGCTTTATTATTGTGACTTTCTCGTTAAAAATATATTTTCTGACAGATTTTCAACGTTCTGTCTTAAAATAAAAACCCATGTATATAAAGGCTTGTCTGGAAGGCTGTACATATTCTAATTTAAATTCCAGGTTTTCATCCTTTATTTCAAATTACATCAAAGTTACATCAAGTTCATCGTGCTAAACATTCTTAATTATCAAACAATTCGATGTGCGGGTAGGCTACATATTACGTGCACATAATTTTCCATAAATATTTAATTTGCTTTCCTATTTGTGAAAAGTAACACATATACAATGTAAGGTCTTCTGCCTTCCACAGGTCAAAGTCAGCACATAGCCCCATTTTAAAACAATGACAGATAATAATTGAATACCATTGCTTTTCAGTTTGTGCTTTATAGTTGTATGTAATACTGCATGCTTGTATACAGACTGTAAAAATTCTAGAGTAACCGATAAAATACCCTGGTAAGACGTCGTAAAATAAAACCACAAAGACCATACCGCTTTTCCAATGAGAATCCACAATATTAAAGTTTCCAAATTATATTGTTTTGTAATAGTAAGAGTAAAGTGTGCGGTGCTATATACCCCATCCGAGTTTATATGAGTTCAATAGCGATCAACTGTACTCTGTGAAATGTATTGTATTAGTGCTGATTCATTTCAAGGGCACATCATAATAGTTTCACCAATGTATTAATATACTGCTTCACAATAATAGTTCACGATTAATGCAGAACACAATAATAATAATAATAATAATAATAATAATAATAATAATAATAATATATTAACAACCTTCAATAACTAAGTACAGACATTTTTACTTTAATTCAAACCAAAAAGAATGTTTTGCGGAAGGCATGTCGCTTCCACAAAAAAGTGGCTATAGGCTATTAATTCTATAGGGTGCATAAAATTATGCCCTCCTATTCTCTCAACTTAAATCGTCTTAATATTTCATAGACAGTTGAACTATTATTGGGAGTGGACTGACTGATTCATAAAAATACGCGCTGTTATTTGTACATTTAGGCTTGTGTGCGCGCGCGCATATATCTGCACGCCTCAGCGTGCCTCTCAGTAATAAGGTGTGAACACCAAAGGCACTATAACCACTGGCTCGACTGTCTCACACTCATTTATATAGACCTGGAACAGATCTGTAGCCCGGATATTGTCTGAAAGGAACCACGCTTATAGCATGCTTGAATATTATCACGTAATGTGGAAACACTGACGATAACATGCCGACATGGCCGAAACAAAACATTTTAGGCCCACGAAAAAACACGTATGGATAAAAAGTGGCACTGTGGAACTAAACTGAGCACCACTGCGGCAACGTTGTTGTCTTGCGCATATCATTATAGCCTTACATTTACAAACCAGCTAAGCTGCAGGCAAAGCACCAGTAAATACAGACTGAAGTAAAAAATAAATAAATAAATAAATAAATACGTTATAGCATTGTCCTATTGATGTAATGCCAGTACACTAACCCGAGTATTAATGTACTGGCAATATGTTGCTGGATTAAAATACTGTCAATAAACTGTCAAAGGTACCAGTGTAGTTCAACTTAACAATGCATTGCATTCAGATATCTGTGTAGTTTCCAAAACATTAAAGTACTAATGCTCTGCCCAATGATTAGCAGGTAAAAAGCACTATTCAAATCAAAGGCAGAGCACCCAGGTTCACTACCTTTTTCATACTGCACTGTTGACAATGGCATCCAAGTGGCAGAAATAAACCGAACGAAACAACACACGCGTATAACGCGCGTAATTGCGCAGCGCGACACTATTAAACGTGTTTGTTTGGGACAGTCATTCATTTTTACATGTCAAGGTTTTATTTTACATGACTCATTGTGTATGTGTGTGTGTGTGGGTGTTCGTTCAGTTACCTTTCATTTCGTTGTCCGAATTGTCTGTACTGCTACAGACCACCTTGTTGAAATGCTCCTCTTTCTCTGATAGTCTTTTAGATGTGTTGTGATCTTCCTTCTTCACTTCTTCAGCTGCCGGTTCACGCTCGAATTTGCCGCTGTCGTGCAATGACTGAAGCGGCTTCTCGGTAGTAGCTGTCATATTAGCCACGGGCGCGAAACCCGTCGCGAACTCGTTTCCATTTTGTTCCTTCTCATCTGTATACACCTGGTTCACTCGGAAATAGCCCGGCTCAGATACAGGACCTTGCTTGCCCTGGCTACTGTCGGCCCCAAGTCGCGTGTAGGTGGCTGGTTCAGTAGTCTCTTTAGCCCTGTCAATGTCAGCCCGGTACAAACAACGCATTCCCTCCTCTTTGACATTGCCCACTGGAAAGGAGCAAGAGGGTAAAGGACGGGCAACAGGTTGTGCGATCCTGCACGAAGCCTTGGGGTCTGTGCCCCATGTGTCCAGCTGCTGCAGGAACGGTGGGTGGTGGTAGGCGCTTACAGGCAGGGAGGTCGGTGGAAGCTCGTCTCTTTTAGAAAGTGGTGTAGGTACAATTCCACAGTTTCTCAGCATCGAACAGCCGTATTCAGCGCCCGCCTGCACGTATATCCCAGGGCTGCCGGAGTAGCCCTCACCTCTGTAGGCGGGGGGTCCACCCACCAGAGAATCCATGAGGAAAGAGCCAGCAGCCACGTTGTTAGGACATGACATTTTATTGTTATTATTATTGTTATTATTTTGCATCAACAGTGAAAGTTATTTCGAGGAAGATTACGGTGGTAGGAAGCTGACATCTTTCGAGGGGAACGAAAAAATATCAGCAACATAATTATGGATGCAAGGCACTCTGCCACGTGATTTTCAGACCAATGGGGTTTTGGAAGTGGCCTTGATGCTCCAGACCGAATTGACGTCACCGGGGTCAAGTTGGTGAGTACGTGGAAGCGTCGCGTGGAGCAAGGGCGCCATCTAGCCCGTGAAGCAGGGGAAAGACACCCTACTCCAGAGAGAACAAAGAATTTCAGACTTGAATTCAGCAACGCGACCAGATACGTGGCTATTGCGACCAAAGCAAGGTAACACAAAACAGACCACAAGAAAAATAACTTAAATTCTAAAATTTGAATCCAAGAAGCCTTAAGAAGCCCGGAACTCCCTGCCTTTTGGCTCCGGAAACATTCCTTTAATTTTACTGTGAATAATCGTTTGATTAAGCTTTCACATTTACAATGTGGACATGCAGAGTCACCTTGTTCTTAATCGTAATGTTTGTGAACAAAAGAATGTGCAAGATCATGAAATTGTGTTTATTTCCACGGAACACATGGTAGGATTTTCTGGTATGTACATATTTGACAACGCAGTTTATTTATAAAGGGCTTGATTTTGCAAAGTATTCTGAAATAGTTTTTTAAGTATCTATGTATTTATGTATGTATGCATTTATTATTATTATTATTATTGTTGGTGGTGGTGGTGGTGGTGGTGGTGGGGGTAGTAGTAGCAGTTGCCGTAGTAGCATTGAGGTCTTAATCGTCTTATCAATAAAGCAAATCTTGAAAATTATTTTTGCGTATAAAGTCATTTTTAAAAGCGTGATTCGTATGGGATGAGGGCGTGTTACAATAGACTACACGTTTCAATCTATTTCATATGAGAATGTAGGCCTACGATAGGGTACAGTGCTCCTTAAAATTGCAATAAAGCATGATAAGCAAGTCCTTAGTACACGTTTAAAGTTGTTATTACGTGCAATTTTATCTCCAAATGTTTCAAATTTTGCTTTCAGCCATGCAACAAATGGTTTTATTTCAAGGTACTGGAATGTTGAAATTCTTTTTATCAAAGAAATTATTAATGTCAGAACCCCCAGGGTGTCGCTCTTAGTTTTACCGGGAATAAATTGTTTGCAATGGGTAGCCTACTAAAATTAAATAAAAATCTAATTTCACTAACTCACAAAATAACCACATATCCTGTGATTGCAAAGATTTTTTACGGATATAGTAAATGAGAACTAAGTAAACAGTTATATTATTATCGATTTCGTTTTCATCTTAATACGTGCGTCTCTCGGCTGGCCTTTTGAATGTTTTTATTATAATTTAAATTATTATTAAAATGAATATAATTATAGGCTATCATTAAAATAATGTCATGGTGGTACTCAGAAGAATAGTGTATGAAGTGGGCTATAATTTACATAAAATGTTCCAATTTGCGTGGGAATAAAAACAGGAAATTAAGGGGAATCAAAGGTACATAGCTACATATGCAGAAAGTCATTTTGGCCGCTTTTTTCTTCATTAGACTGGAGTTTTAGCAGTATGGAACAACGTATAATACAACCTTTCACATGTTTAGCCAATCCGCATTATTAGAATAAGGATGGAAGAGACCCCGCAGAGCCCCGTAATATAATAATAAAGATCAAAATATTGATCTTTTTTCTGTTTCTGTTTCATTCTGCATTCTGTTTCATTCTGCTGCTCTGTATTTTGGTGGATGAATTGCGATAGGCGTGTATAAATAAATAAATTAATTAATGAATGCAGAATAGTAGGTACGCATGGCCTGTTCTTTTAACGTTCTTATACGAGAAGTCGGTAGTATGCGCCTGGAAAACATCACTTCTCCCTGCCGTGCTTTCAACAAGTAGGCTCACGGTTATCGGCTCATATGTACTCCAGCTTCCTCTCTTCGACATTGCTCCCGTATAAGAATGACCCTGCCTCCTTGTACTACTGCTTTTCAAGAGCGACTTTTAAGAAGCTGAAGTGGACGAAGGTTTGCACGTTAGCCAACCAAACCTTGAATGATATCAGAAAATTATAATCGATAAAATCAGAAAATAAAATGAACAGAAACGCGTTTTGAATGCCCTTGTTATTATCTTCTTTTTTGTTCGCAAGGCTTAAGTTAAAAGGTCTCAATCTCATTTTCAATGGCGCCGACAAAGAGGTCACTGGCAATGACCCCGCCTCGTGAAGGCTGGATCCAAGTCTTTTCCCTGTGATTGGTCTGTGCGCGATTCCATCATCGAGATGCGCACCTTTTTAATGACAATTTTCTTTTTCTTTTTTCGTTTTTTTTTTTGGTCTATTAATAAGACCATTTGGAAATGTATTAAGGTACAGCCATATAATCCCGCCAGAGTTGATTTTAACTTTTCAAAT